>NC_056746.1:308454690-308742190 GCF_019279795.1 Protopterus annectens | reverse complement strand
CTAACTTTGGCCTGGTAAAACAGAGGTGGCTAACTTCATGATGCCCATGCAAATGGAAAATAGGTGCATGACTGCTGAATCATACACCAATGCACTGTATGAACACACACACACAAGTGCATAGAAAAGGCTTACCATTATTTAGCTGTGAGTGAGTTGGTTTTATATATATATATATATATATATATATATATATATATATATAAGTGTGTATGTTTGTGTATGTGTGTGCGTGTGTATATATATATATATATATATATATATATATATATATATATATATATATATATTTATGGGTCTACTTCATTTGATAGAAAGTTCATTTGATAGAAATTCATTTGACCGAGACCATAACACCGAAAGTTCAAAACACTGAAAACCCATTTCACTGAAACTCATAACACTGAAACATTACAGTAAAAGGTATATACCCTTTTCCCCACTGTAGTGCCATGCTGGAGTTAGTATATATAGTTAGGAGGGGTGTGGCATAGTTTAGGTAAATATTGTTTTCTGCAAAGAGTTATTCATTGCAGTTATAAGTATCAAATGAACTTTCTATCATATGAAGTAGACCCATATATATATATATATATATATATATATATATATATATATATATATATATATATATATACACACACACACACACACACACATACACACTTATATATATATATATATATATATATATATAAAACCAACTCACTCACAGCTAAATAATGGTAAGCCTAACAAATACCACAGTACATTGGCTGTGTGGACAGATATATCCTCCACGAGAGTCACACAATACCCCCACATGTCCTGTGCCAGGTCACAGTGTAGATGGAATTCTGGGGTGGTATGGGACATTCATCTGCCACTCCCACACATACACAGTCCAAATAATAAGTTCACACTATGCTGCTACAAAATCATGATAGGCCGTACACAGTGGCCAGACATATACCAATCTCTTAGCAAAATAATTGAAATGACTGAAGAGAGCACACAGTAAATCAACCAGCCAGTAATCCACACAACTTATTATACTCTGATGTCTTGGACAAAGCCTTCAAGTAGTACAATACTACGAAACATACTTGCCTTGAATAAAAGGATCAGTTAAGATTTAATTACATACTTAATTCAACAGCCTCCAATTACACTCCTCATTTATCCCCCTAGGGGAAGATGTATCATATGTTAAAATGTAACTTGATCATTTACATAACATTGGTTCATTTCTATTTGTTCTATCGAACCGACAAATAGACTGTTTACAAAACAGTACCCTGTAACCCACTACTGTCCCCATGGTGACATGTATCAAAATATACAGCTATAGACCTTTTCTGTTTCTTATTATTAATATCTCTCACATGTTCTAACAGCCTAATTTTAAAACATTTAATACTCCTACCCACATAAAAATGTGTTACAAAGGTATCTAAGAGTGTTCTCTATACACCAACCTCTTGACTGTACAGGGTTACACATGTTGTCCAACCTTTGCCCTCATATTTATGGCCCCTACCCCACAACGTGTGGGATTCCACAATATCACTGGGATGATAGCAGGAATGACAGCACTAAATAATGATAGACCATACCTATCAACCTCTTAATGCATGACATCTGGACAAAGCTTGGCATATAAGTAGAGGACAGAGGCCCAAACGCAGGCTATATTTGAAATATTGCTCTTATACAAAGAGAAAGTTGCTGGTGTTACAGGATTGGCTGCAACATATACTATCTGAGGGATATGAAGTCAGAAACACAAATTGATGTTGCCATTTACTGATAGCAATCACCAGAGTATGCCACTGATTTACCAAGGACAACACCTGTCTGGGGAACACACCAAACATAACTGGCAAAATTCTTGCCATCATGTGGATAGCCTTAGAGTTGAGAGCTATGCAGACACATAACTTTGTCAGACTGAAATCCATGCAGAACTAGCATGTACACACAAACCCTGTAAAACTAGCAGTATTCAAAGAATATAATAGCAATACTCACATTCTGCCCCTAAGTCTGGAAACTTATAAAAACATTTATTTGGCCTGTGTCCACAAGTCTTGTTGTAAGAGGTATTCTCACCTGCTGTCTGTAACACTGCTGTCCACAAACCTCAAGGATGTTTTCCTTACAGGCAAGGTAAAGAGACAATGCCCACATGAAGTAGTCAATTATAGGAGTGTGTTGCCATGACACTGGCTATTAGAAGAACTGCACAGCTGCTCTGCATGCAATTAGCAAGTAGGGAACAACAATTGGTGCACAGGCCATCACCTGGTCATGAGCATCAAAAATGTAGAAATACTCCTAGATAACCACAAGAACCAAAAAAACAGACTAGAAGATGCAGAAGAACAGAGTGAAATCCATATGATGTTAGTGTAATAAAAACTTTTAATCCACGCTTTCGTAACCAAACTTCATCAGAATAAAATGTACATTCTCTACATCACATTTAAAAACAATTTTGAAATGCCTCTGCACCAATAAACATATCTTTCCACTTAAACAGTAACACAATTAATCAATAAAATTTCAAAGCTCAGGAAATTATTTCCTTATATAGACTCTACGGTCTTTCAAAAAACATTTAATGTTAACAGCATCATTTATACCAGGTTTTTTATCTGAATTTAATCTGATTTGCCATAAAGCCTCCTTTTGTTCAAGATTTGTTTTGAAATTGTCACCCCTAAAATCATGACTTCCTTGCTCCAGCACAGAAAACATTTTTTTTTTACATGGGACAGGTGATAGTATGCTTGTAAAAAGCATTTGTCTTGTCAAGAGCCAGTCGAATGACAAGTGAAATGGGTGACTTTTTGAAAGAAACAGAATTTATCACTACCTTGTTTGTTGAAAGATGGTATAGTAAGATTCTGTTGAAAGAGCAGGCTGAATATGTCAAACAGAATAGGGACAGTCTCTTTCCATCCATCCTCGAGCATGGGTTTTCCAACATTAATACAAAACAGAACCATGACAGGAACACATCTGATGCTGGTAATTATTTTTGTTTGGACATGACAGTAGATAGCGATATTATCAGAAACATTATTTCTGACAAGTGGAAAATTTTAGAGGGAAACAAAGATTTACAATCCATTGTGAAGATCCAACCAAGGTTTGTATACAAAAATCATAAGTGTGGGAACTGCAACATATGTAGATACATTTCTGAAGGTCCCTTAGTAAATTTAGAACATTTGCCTTATACTTTGAGGGCACTTTAACTGTAAGAGTAAAGGAGTTGTATACTTTGGTATGTGTGCATAATGTAGTGCATTCTACATTGGCATGACTACAAGAGCTCTATGCACTAGAATAAAGGAACTTTATTACAATAGGTAGCGTTGTCACCTCACAGCAAGAGTTTCTCCCGTTCGATTCTCGGCTGGAGTGCCTTTTGTGTGGAGTCTGCATGTCCTCCCCACGGTTGAGTGGCGTTCGAAAGACATGCATGAATGGGCGTGCCTTCGTTGAAAGTTGGGCATCAGGCTGGCTCCTCGGCACCATACAAATCTACTGCCAATCATTAGTGGACTGGAGTTCCGCTGTGGCGACCCCTAACCGGGAAAACCGAAAGAAGAACAACAACATTTCAATATTATAAAACAAGACAAGACAAATGCTTTTTACGAGCATACTATCACCTGTCCCATATACAAAAAACTTTTGTTTTCTGTGCTGGAGCAAGAAAGTCATGATTTTAGGGTGGCAATTTCAAAACAAATCTTGAACAAAAGGAGGCTTTATTTCAAATCAGATTAAATTCAGATAAAAACCTGGTATAAATGATGCTGTTAACATTAAATGTTTTTTGAAAGCCCGTAGAATCTATATAAGGAAATAACTTCCTGAGCTTTGAAATTTTATTGATTAATTGTGTTACTGTTTAAGTGTAAAGATGTATTTATTGGTGCAGAGGCATTTCAAAACTGTTTTTAAATATGATGTAGAGAATGTGCATTTTATGCTGAAAAAGTTTGGTTATGAAAGCGTGGATTAAAAGTTTTTATTACGCTAACATCGTGTGGATTTCACTCTGTTCTTCTGCATCATCTAGTCTGTTTTTTTGGTCATGAGCATTACCTACAAAAGCCATGCTGCCACCTATTCAAACTAGCTCTATCCCTGTAGTGCACAGAAAGAAAGTGAGAGAGAGAGAAAACAAATAAAAACCAGAAAACAGAAAAGAGAAAAAAAAAAAGGTATGTGAAACATGTAAACATGTAATTGAATGTAGTACTCGGCCTGTAATAATGAGAAATATGATTTTGAAAGAATATATGTCCGAACAAGACTTGCTGTACTAGTGTCCTGCTGAACAGCTGCTATAGCCATAGCATCTGGTCCTCTCTGCAGTGGGAGAGATCACAGCCATACCTCTCAGCTGTACAGATCTTCACAGAATGTCTAGATTTTCACATCATAGTTTTTCGTCTGTTCCTCCTGATATCTGTACTTTTCTGGCAAATAGCTGAGGATTGAAGTCATTAAGTAATGACAAACACTTGAGTTTAAGACTCCACATCCTTAAGAATATTCACGGTAATGCAAAATGTATTATTTTACAAACTTCCTAAGTTTGTAACAGGAATATTTAGAATCTGTCCCGATTTATCCTCCCATCATTTTAGGCTTTGTCCAGATGTGATGCTCTAAGAGGTTGGAGGTAAGCTCACAGCTTAGGAGCCTGACTCTCCCTGAGAAAGGACAGTTCACATATGACAACCGCTGGGGTGTCTGTCAAACAGTTGTGACTCTGCCACTGCTAGGCCAGTTAATGGGATATTGTCCATATCCATATGTTATCTGTAAATATGAGTATGATAAATGTTTGTCTTGTAAATCTAAGAGACTATATAGGGCATGCACGTAGTAAAGTACTGTTACAAATGTGTGTTGAACTGCATGTGATATATTGAATTAATAACATTCAGCTGTACAGTGTTCTCCTGGACACTAAGCACATTTGTGACTGATATCTGTAGTCATATACACATATACTTGTGTTATGGCAGTGGTGTGTTTAGCCACACTATTTACTGATATCTTGGGTGGTGTGAGGTTGCATGAGGATTGGAGAGAAAGTGCTTGGGTATAGTTTTAAGTATAAGGTTGATGTGCAGAGCTGTGGTAGCTACAGAGGGATAACATTGAGTTTGATCTGTGTTGAGAGTAGGGAACCATTTTAGGAGACTCTACAGAGGTGGAAATATGCTGTAGAGAGGGGAGTAATGAAGGTCAGCAGGACTACGATTGAATACCTGTGTATGAATGAGAGGGAGGATAGCGGAATGTTGATGATGCATGGGGCAGATTTGGCAAAGGTGGATGTGCTTAAATGATTGGGATCAACATTTCAGAGTAATGATGACTGTGGCAGACAGGTGAAGAAGACAGTACAGACAGAATGGAGAGGTTGAAGACTGTCATGATTGAGTTGTGACAGATGAGTACCAGTAAATGTGATACGTAAGGTCTACAAGAGGGTAGTGAGACCACCTATGGTATATGGGTTGGAGACAGTGGCAGTGAAAAAAAACATAGGAGACAGAGCTGCACATGGCAGAGGTGCAGATGTTATGATTTGCAGTGGGTGTGACATGGGTGCACAGGTTTAGCAATGTGTATATGAGAGGGACAGGCCATGTTGGACAGATATGACACCAAGTTGGAGAGGAAGGATTACAACAATTTGGACATGTGCTGCTGAGTATATTGGGAAAAGGATGGTTAAGGATGTAGCTGCCAGGTAAGAGGAAGAGAGGAAGGCCTCAAATAAGGTTTATGGATGTGGTGAGAGAAGGACATGCAGGTGGTTGGTGTGAGACAGCAAGATTCAGGGGATAGGCTGAAATGGCAACAGATGATCCACTGTGACAATCCCGAATGGGAAAAGCCAGAGGACAATGTAGGGGGATGTTGTAATGTCAGTCTTCACAGATTTGCCAACTATTTGACAGACATAACACAACTCTATGGGTAAATGACTACAAATATGAGGCACAAATATGGTCATTGTGCATAACACTGGACAGTTAAACGTTATGAGGTCAGTATATAACATGCAGTTCAACACACATCTGCAGCAGTACTTTACTATGCAAATACCATGTATAGGTGTATCACATATCTGAGACAAACAAGTATATGCTAGTTGTATTCACAAGTAAGATATGGATATGTACAACATCCCAGTAGCTGGCCTAGCATTGTCAAAGTCAGTATTGTTCAACACACTCCAGTAGTAGTCATATGTGAGTCATCCTTTCCTAGGGCCTTACCGATCATCTATGTCACTGCAGACAGACCCAGATGCTATGGTTATAGTTTCTGATCAGCAATATGTTAGTACAGCAAGGTTTGTTGAGACATATATGTCAACCCTCCTCTTTCTCATTCCTACATACCCTGTACCGCAGTCCATGAGATGCTTACTTGTTCAACATACCTGTCTTTGTATCTTTCAAACTATAGTTGGTTATATGCTGTTATTTGTTGTCTTTTCCCCCATTTCTCCCTCCCCCTCTCCTTCTCCCTCTCCACACACATGTAAGGTGTACATCTGTGTTGCATAGCCAGCAGCTTGTCTTTTGTAGGTAATGCTCATGACCATGTGATGGCCTGGAGAGTGTCTTGAGGACTTGTTCCAGGGAGATTTGAGGAGGGGATGTAGATGCAGGTATGAGGTCTGGGAAAGTATGAGGGGACAGAGGGTGAAGTTAGAACTGACTTTATCTGCTATAGGTTGGTTATGTCCTCTAGGTCCTACTATGTGATATTATTTACTATTAGCTCTCTGCAGTGCTGGACATTATTTCTAAGATTTCTAACATATTTAAAAATGGGGCTGTGGTTATCTTTCTTCTGGGTTGCCGTTTTTTCCTCATATCTGGCTTTGGTTGATTTGTTCAGGCTCGGGAGTTTCTTGTTTAGTTTAACAGGAATAATTTTGACTTGTTTTTGAGAGCTAGATTTATTTTCGTGTGCATAAGGTTTTTTTTTTTTTTTTATTATAGTGTCTATTTATATTTGGGTTCTACCAAGGGGGTTATTTTTTGAATATGGAGTTTTATTTCCAAGGGGGGCAGATGCATCACACATGCATAGAATTTGGCAGGAAGGGATTCTGCATAAACAGTGGATACAGTAGTAACAGTGAATTGGATAAATAGTTAAATAATCAGTACAAGATACTTAGCTGTCACGTTTGTGTTGGTACACGAATAAATGAGTCTTCGTGGGTTCTGCTTAAGCAGCTTTATTCTATACAAACACATCCCTGTACAGGCTCATTGACTATGACTAATTAACGTATATGCACAGCCTTGCATGCTTCTTAAAGACATAGCACACACACGTTATACCCTGATATACATCAGTATTTTCAGAGTTTTTATACATTCAAGAAAGAATTGCATTCAGCAAAATATTTCTGAGTAAATTTATCTGAAACTGTGAGCTAGTTTGGTTTTCCAACCATTGTCCTGAAAGCACGTTCATTTGTTAGGAGATCTTTTAATTAGTCTTAAATGTTGCATATTCTTTTGCCTTCTAACCTCTGTAGATAAATGATGTCATGTGGAGGGTCCTAACCTGGTTAATGCCCTTTCCTTTATGGCTATGTTTGTGTGTCATACAAAACAGGTAGAAAAAGTGATAAAATAATATTTGTAACAGAAAAGGTGAAAATTTTAATAAAAAAGAAGATTAGTACAGCCCAGAATAACACTGCAGTAACTTACAGAAAACGTGTACGGTTGATAAGAAAACAGGTTAATGTACCTTTGAATGCTAAATACTTCTTTCTTTATTTATCTTTTGTTGACTACTTTAGTCCCAATAGGCTAGCAGCTTCTTTTCAAGTAGGACTTGAGGTGGTTATTTACACTACTTGGGAAAATTTGGCCAGGACACCGGGGAACTTTCTACACTCTTTTCGATTAAGTGTTATTGAATCTTTTACATTCACCATTAATACCACCAACTCAAGCAGATAGAACCTCAGTTTAACATCTCATCTGAAGGAAGGCATATTCAAGAGTGTGGCACCCTTCCAATGCTGCACTATAGTGCCAGCAATTGTAAAATAAATCCAGTTAGCTAGAGTGGGAATAGAACCCATAGCCTTCAACACTAAAGTGAGCATACTACTTTTTGAGCCACTGAGAGTCTACTGAAAGTCTATTAATTTTTGCTGGCTGTTCTTAGATTGTAAAGCAGTGAAGAATATGTTTAATTCTAGTGAACATTGGCATAATACACAGTTTTTCTCTTTCTCTCTTTCTAAATGTCTTCAATAGCTGTCTCTGTCAGCTGAGTAGCAAATCATTTTCTTTACTTCTTTTAGTTAGGCTCTAAGGCTCTTTATAAATTTCAATAGCCAGATAGCTACATCAAGCCATATCAGAGCCTAAATAAAAGAAGCAAAGAAAATGATTGCTACTGAGCTGACAAATAAAGCTATTGATGATATTTGAAAAGGTAGAAAGAAAATTCCGTGTATTACTCCAGTGTTCACTGGCATTATACATATTTTACATTGCTTTACAATTTAACAACAGCCAGTAGAATTAAATAGCATTTAGTTAGAATTAGTGTTATCTTACCATGATTTATAATGTTAGAAAGGCACTGATGACAATGAAAACAGCACAATGGTTAAAAAGCTTTACAACAAAGAGACCAGGATGACCAGGTAGTACATAAGTGTACATTGTCTGTATCAGAATATAGCACATACCTTTAGATTTCAGCTATAATTATGTGGGTATCAGATAAAATGATTGCAAGAAAAAATGCTGTTGTAATGCATATAAAAAGAACAGGAAAATAATTAAGCTATCTATATGGAAATTCAAACACATTGTTATAAAACAATGAACGAAAAGGAAAAAGACTATAAATAAAGGTTTAGGCAGAACAGATGAACATGCCTTAATGTATTAAGACTAATAAAATGCAAATATGTAGAGCATTTAATAATCTGAAGGCTGAAAAGATACTGTAAATGATACATTATGGATCCATATGGGAATAGTTTTAATATAAAGGCTAGACAATGATTCTCTTTTTATGTCTTTATATAGGCATGCATTATATTAATTATACATTATATGACACTGCAAATGTTTGAAATGACTGATTATAGAAAAATGTTTCAAAATTGAGACAAACAGATGACATCAGAGGCAGTCTTTAGAAATCAGTACAGGATGTTACCTGACAAATGTCAAACAATGTGAGCATATAATTAACATAAACCAGTAAGCCAAGTTAAGTGCAGAAAGTATGGAGGCTTTTGTTTTTTGCAACTTTGGGACAGCAGTTAGCATTTCTGCTCTGCAGTGTTTTGTATTGTAGTTACTGGGTGGCATGCCTTCTGTACCGACTCTACATGTGGTCTCCATGTCACCATGGTTTTTCACTGCATGCTCAAGTTTTTTTTCCCACATCCCAGCAACAAATTGCAGCTGTGTGGGAGATCTCCCAAGTTATCCATAAAATGTGTATGACATGTTTATGACTGCTGGTGTGCATTTTCTAATGGACTGGCACTCAGTTCTGGATTAGTTTTTCTGCCTTGTCCTCAAGTTCCCCAATTGGATTAAGTGGGTAATCACAAAAGATAAATGTATTCAAAGTACATGAATGTAAGAAGTGGAACTTTCATATATTAGACAATTGCCAGAAAGCAAATGTAATCTGATCATCCATAATATTTTGAACTAAAAACTGCAATTTTGGCACTGGCTATTCAAATGGCCACATAATTATGACAGGTATGACATCACAAGTTGAGACTGGTATTCTAATGCTACAACAGAATACCAAAGGGATTCATATTCAAGTGTGAAATATTATTAAAATAACCCTCACTTGGCTATCTGGCCTGTTTAGTTTAATGCTGTATATTAAATTAACCCCTGCAGACTTTGGCAAAGATTAGATGAAAAATCTATTAAACATGCAGTAAATATGGGGGTACATTCCTAACAGTTCACATGCTGAAAGTACAGTCTCTGTTTCAGTATATGAGATGAGCAAACATTGAAATGTTTTCAGCAGCAAATTAATAAACACTGTTTATGTTGCATTAGCATCAATTCTTTCCCCTCCCCTTCCTTTCTACAAGAACACCTACATTTAACAGTGGTCTTCATCATCTATCATATTACCTAAGTAAATTCATTAATTCTCCTTTTTTTCTACCCTGTAGCTTCCTCTTTTTACTTTCTAAAGCCCAGCTCACACATGATGTACAGACTCCATGTTCCAAATCACTATCTCCTATTTTATTGCAGTCTCTCACTTCCTGTATATTGTAAGTACCTAAATCCACTCTCAGTTATCATCTTTTCCAGCTCTTATAATGTCTGCTGCCAACCTTTCCTCCTTCAGTAAATTTTGCCATTTGTTTAATATGTCAGACTAACACAGGACAACTAGTTAGCATTGACAAGCACTGCCCCCAGAGTTGCAAACCGGATACTCCTGACATTACTTTATATTCTCATTTCAACTGTCTAGTCAATAAAAAGGGTCTGTTGTCATGGATATGAACTTTCCCACTACCTCTGTTACCAGCTTGGTGGATATGGGCATCCTGAGGAAATGTGGAAATTGCTTCATGTTTATTGACAATCAATTGATTTTCAAGCAAACGGATGTAGTATGTGAGAAATTTATTTATGCAATGTCTTTGGAGGCAAAGCTCTCACATGAAAGCACTCCTAATGTCAATAAGGTTGTCAGTAGTACACATGCTGTACCCATCACACACAATTGACAGCATACACATAGATCCACATTTGCTGATCACTTAAATGTAACCTTCGTAAACCCCAGGGACCTCCTAGATGAAGTACACATAACAAATACCCTCAACAGCCCCGAATGCACTCTTTGAAAACAACTCCCACATCAACACATACAGCCACAATTCATGGAGCCTCTACTTCTAAGCCCATAAGGTAATCCACCATACAATCCAACATTCCGTCAATTGGAGACTCCATTGTGTGACACATGAATGTCCCTCTCACCAAGCTGAGAAAGAGAAAGTCACAATCAGATGCTGATCAGGGGCCAGGATCCACCACATTACACATGCACTCAGGTCATTGGACGATAAGTACCAGTATGACTCAGTCATAGTCCATGTGGGTGTAAATAATCTGAGATGAACCTCCCTTGACTATATGAAGACAGACATCATGGAGCTCTCAGAATATGTGTCCCAGGCTGTTGTAAGCCTAGCATTGAGCAGAATTTTACCTTCTCCAAGGATGATGTCACAATACAAACAAATGATGGCTGACTTCAATAATTGGATTCTAAGGAGGTACAATATTTGCCAGCATGGAAGGAGATAGTCAGCAGACCACATTGCTTTGCCAGGGATGGTCTACATCTCTCCCCATTCTAGGCTTTTAGATATTAGCTAAAACATTATTCTCCCCCATAGTGCCTGTTTTAGGCAATGTCAAAATTAAAGTCTTCTGACATAGCAAATCAAAACCAAGAAAATCTAAAGGTATTACTGCTCAGTGCTAGTAGTCTAAACAAAAAACTCACCCTAGAGAATGCTGATGCCTGTGAGGTTACTGAAACATGGTTTAGAGCTGCAGAGAGCACACAGACAGTGCAAGGTTATAATGTCTTCCGCACATTTAGACTAGCTACTACACAGATAGGGACTAAAGGTGGAGGTGTCTCGATTGACATCAAAAATAAATATACTTCAAGGCTGGTCAAACAGGACAATGCACTTGAGCATCTCTGTGTTCAAATTACCAGGCAAAATCCAATACCCCTTCCTTGAAAAGCTACAGGTCCTGCTCTATGACCCAGGAAACTCATACCATGTATTTAAATTTATTGGAAACACTCAACGTTTAACCCTATACCATATTCTTGGGTGACTTTAATTATTCCACTGTTAACTGGCAAGCATATATTACACCAAACATATATGCACAGAGATTCCTGGATTTTGTAAACACAAGCTGCCTTTACCAGATTGTTAATACACCAACCAGGGGTGCAACTGTACTGGATCTAGTCCTCCTTAATATGGGAAGAGTGGTGCATACCCCCTAGTGTAATGTCTTCTCTGTTAGAGGTCAGATGACAAAATGGTCTCCTTTGAAATAAAAGTAAAACCTGGAACCCAAGCTAAGGCTAACTTCCTACTATTAAGGGATAACCTGGCAAAACTTCAAGCCACCATAAACCATGAGAACACTGCTGTCTAAATGGAACTATTCACAGAAACCATATGCAAGCATGTTAATAGCTTAGAGGCAGCTGTACCCACTAGGAAGAAGTACAGAACTAACTCAAAAAACAAGCCACCCTGGTTGAATCACAACATAAATAGGCTGTATAACAGAAGGAAGAAAAGCATGGCAAAAATTAGGAGGTGCAAGAGCCAGCAGGAAAAAGCACTCTCATCAAACTAAAGAAACAACTCAGAGGACAAATAAAGTCTACCAAAGCCAAATGTGAAGTAAATTAGGCCTCTTGGGCCAAGGACAACCATAAGGCATTCTTTAGCTACGTCTGCAACCTCAAAGGCAATACATAATTGTGTGCAGAGCTCATTGTAAATGGAACCTCCTATACTAAGCCCAAAGATATAGCAAACCTACTGGCCGACAAATTCAGCTCCAACTTTATCCCTCTATCTCCCTCAACCTTCCCTCAGGAAATACCATCAAATATAACTCCCCCCTACTATCAGTAAGGAATAGGTTCTTAATGTTGTCTTTGAGACCAAGAACACTGTTTCAATGGGCCGAGACAATATCACAGGATACCTTCTAAATAGCATGAAACATGACCTACCAGGCCCTCTGGAATTGCTATTTAACTGTAGCTCCAAACAGGTTTCATTCCTCATGAATGCAGAACAGAAACCGTCATCACTCTGCACAAAGGTGGCCATCTACCGACCCTGGAAACTACAGACTCATATGTTTTACTAATCACATATGCAAAGCCATGTAAAGAATTCTCATGGAGATGATCAATAATGACATAGGAAACCTGCAGACACTAGACCCAAACCAATATGGTTTTTCCAAGGGCAGGTCATGGCTACTCAACCTAATGGACTTCTTTGAGAAGGTCACCAAAGCAATTAATGAGGGCAACATAGTTCACACTGCCTACCTTGACCTGGCCAAGACATCTGACACAATACTCTGCTCAGGCATTGTTGACAAACTCAAGAGGTTAGGTACAAACTCTTACACCATCCAGTGGGTAGCCAGCTGGCTCACAAACAGGACCCAGAAAGTTAGAACTGGGGAGTCCACATCTACAAAAAGGCCAGTCACAAGTGGAGTCCCTCAAGGATAGTCCTGGGACAGCTCCTTTTTGTCATGTACTTCTCTGTATTCAAGGCCAATGTAATTGGCCTCTGGCTGACTAAATTTGCAGATGATTGCAAATTAGGAGCGGTCATTGAATCTCACACTGACACAAATGTTCTCCAAGAGTGGCTGACACAGACAAACAACTAGTGTCAGAGCCATGGATTAAAACTAAATGCCAAGAAATGCATAATTGTATCCTTGGGGACACGCATAGACAGTAATTTAGCCTTTGACCATCATGTGTCTACAATAGTGAGATAATCATTCTGTATTCTGCAACTTATAAACAAAAGTACAGCATCTAGTTCCAAGGAAGTCATTGCTCCACTGTATTCAACATTCATCAGACTTATCATTGAGTACAATGCCCCCTTTGATATGTACCTAACCAGGCATGTACAACAAATGGAATGTCCACAGAGGTTCCTCACTAAAAGAATATAGGGTTTAAGAAACATGTCCAGTACAGACCACCTCAAGGCCCTATCCCTGTATTCTGTCTCCTACAGGCTGTTGAGGGGAGATGTATGTCTGGGATATAAGACATTATCAGACCCCACTCTGGTGGACATTCTGCATATCTGCAAAACAGCACCATAATTACACATTCTAAAAACTTAAACCTTGCTTGTGATATAAACAGGACCTGCTGGAGAGACAGATGTGTGGTCTATATTAGATCATCAAAATTTTTTTTCATTTATGGCTTATTCATCGACTCCTATCCATCGAAATTAACTTAGGTGAACATCAATTTTTTTACAGGGCAAGTAACCAAATGGCCACTATGCTACCAAAACACACATCGCACTAAATCAAAAGCCACCCAAGTGGGGGGCTGTGCCCCACACACCACCCAATGTGGGGGCTGTGCCCCCCACTCCCTCCAACTATATATACCAACTCCAAAATCACACTATGCTGGGGAAAAGGGCAAAGTGGTGTTGGCCAATTGGTTACTTACCTGTAAAAAATTGCAATTTTCACTGAAGTTGGTTTTGATGGATAGAGATTGATGAATCAGCCATCGATAATAGAAGATTTTGGTGATCTAATATAGACCCCAGATATGTATTCCAGAGACTACCCCTTCTCTGGAACAAGCTCTAGATCTTCCCTAACCCAATTAAAATGTAACTTGGACAGTTGGATGGGGAACAGGAAATCCATCCCTCGTTTGGCACCTATGTCTCTAATGGACACAGGCAGCCTATAAATGGTTCATTTCCCATGCCCCTGCTAGTAAATGTTTCATCTCTCAAGTCCCTGCTTACCCTTACCAAGGATACTGGAACTTATCAGAGATTTGGAATTCATGGGTAGACTTTTAAAGGCCTTTGTGGTCTTTAGCCTACTAAACACCTATGAACCTATGAACTAGCCTGATTCTACAAGCAAAGACTCTCAAAAGTCTTCAAAATTAGTGCACAGTATTGTTCATTAGTACATTGTAGCTATTTGTAATTGTAGCTATCTGTAATTGCAGCTATCTGTAAGAATTATGTTTAACTTGAACCTAAATTTGGTAATCTCAAAAATATAGATGCTGTTAGACCAAATCCCTTATGATCATTGAACATTCTTGTTTTGTAAATGCACTCTTTTGCCTCAGTCTCTATTTTAATGTACTATTTTTGTACCTTTGAGTTGTTTGTCCATAGGTCTGTCCTGTAAGTAGGTTAATGTTTAGCAAGACTTTTCTGGTAAGCAAACTGAAAAAAATCAATCAATTAATTTATCAATCAATAAATAAATAACTCGGTGTGTTTTCGCCATATTCTGGTCCACTTTAAGTGTGGGATTAACATGTGCACTTCTATTTTGTTTGTAGCTGGTACATGATATAAGGATATACCTTAGAATGGTGATTCATGAATCTTTCTCCCACACTTTTGTCACTACCACTCCTTTGCAATGCAGAAAAGATGCCTGTGAATGTGTTGGCTGGTAATATGTGAATCTTAAATATTGTTGACAAGCAATCTGACAGATCATCCACTAAAAAACAAAAGGCAACTGCAGTCTGTAAAAAAACTCTCTTTATTCCTTAAGCATTCGGTTAGCTTTTCGTACGCACTGTGTACGAACTTCATCAGAGGGTAAATTAATTAATTAGCCACATCCTTTAAGTAACTTCCTGCTGGTCAGCTGATATTCCGTTACTTATTATGTTAAAATTTTAAACACTTTTAAAATAAAATAATAAAGATCAAGTAATTTAAACAATTTAAAAACCAGCATCAATTAATAACTATTTAAATTCTTTTTAGAGTAAGCATCAAGTAATAACTTTCAAATAATGAATTATATGAAATCAGCTTTAAAAGATAGCTTTTGACAAAACATTAACCTGGTAATAATATATCAATAGGTTCTACATTATTTCTATTAAAATTTATGTTCCTGTAGAATAAAAGTACATATCTAATGACTTAACACCATGTTTATAATATATAAACTAGTATATCAAATACTTATTCAAACAGAAAAACTATTTGAAATTGAATTATTATATTGCTATAACAAACGAAATATATACAATTTGTAACTACCAAACTTGAACAAAATATACCACAAGTATAAATATATATTTTTATATTAAAAAATATATATACAAAATATATTGTTCATTTATAAATCAAATGTATAAAGCAATTAGTATATCAAATGCACATTACCCCAAAGGGTTAGAAGCAAAGAGCAGAAAGGGGGGGGGGGGAGGGAGGGGGTGGAAAGGAGAAAGGGGTAAGGGGAGGGAAAGAAAAAGACAATTACCTTGTTAGGCTACGAAGTTTTAAAATAGGCATAATGGAACAAATATAATTTAATCCCGGCAGGCAATATGAAAATAACCTAATTTTCCAAATAAGTTCCAAATGTTCCAATTGTAATTCAATAGGTCCCCCTCTAATATTTGGTGTGAGTTGATCCAATATCCAAAATTTAAAATTATGATCTGGGAATTCGCTAATATGCCTTGCAAGAGCATTCTCACCATTACATTTTTTAATGTTATACACATGCTCATATATTCTATCTCGAAGTCTTCTAATAGTTTTGCCCACATAGAAACAGTGGCATAGCTGGCATATTGCCACGTATATAACCATCTTTGAGTTACAGTTATTTTTAAATTTACTTCTTAAGGTAGACCCGTTTATTTTAACAGTATGTCCTACATGAATATATTTACAATATGGACAATTACCACATATCGACATGTTTTTAAAACTTGAAGTTATGTTGGTATTGTTATTAATAGTATCCAATATTTGTTTAAAGTTTTTATAATGCCTTATTGTAATTTTGGGTCTATCACCTAATTTTGTTATTAATTCCTTATTTTCCTTCAAAATGTTCCAATTTTTGTAAAAAATGTTTTTCAATAATGAAAAATCGGAACAGTATGTAAGTGTCAAACTGTATTCAAAGGGTAATACGGTCGAATTCAAATGAATGCTAGAGCTATTCAACTGATCTGGGCTAACTGTAGAAAGTGAACAAGATCCAGCTCTCCACAAGATAGGTTTGTAAAACCCATTGTTTCTTTTACCAATTACTTCATCCATGATGTTATCTATAAAGTTACTTGGATATGCTCTATTTAGAAACATACTTCTTAAATTATTACACTCGCCACAAAGTCTTCTAAATTGCTGACCATTCTGGCTGCTCTCACAGCCTGGCTTTTGACCACCGATTTCTTTTGATAAATCGGATGAGCACTTGTAAAATGCAGAAAGGTATTAGAATAGGAAACTTTCCTATATATTCTAGATTCAAAACTACCTACCATATCATTCTTAGTAAGTAGAACATCCAAATAGGCTATTTCTTTGATATTAAAGTTAAATGTAAATTCAAGAAAATTGGTGGTCGAATTAAAATAGTCAACTAAGCCGGCTGCTTGATGGGCTGAACCTTCTAAGAGGATGAAAATATCATCCAAATACCTCGTATAAAACTTTATTTTAGAGGTAGTATCTGTTTGAGTTAAAACATATTCCTTTTCCCAGAAGCTCATGACCAAGTTTGCAAAGCTCGAGCCACAAGGGGAGCCCATGGCTACCCCTTTCTTTTGGTGATAAAATTTACCATTAAATGTTATAAAATTGTGGGCCAAAACTATTGTTAATAGTTCCTCAATAAGCCATATCTCCGAACTTGGTACGTTCATATTTTTCAAATTAAGTGATATCCATTCTATACCCAAATCTTGTGGGATTGACGTATAGAGATCTTTTACGTCTATAGTAAGTAAATTATAATTTGGGTTGAAGGGTAATTCATTAATCTTAGCTAAAAATGACCAAGAGTCTTTACAGATGGTAGACTCCAGTTGGACATATTTTTTCAAAAGACCGTCTACCATTTTAGCACAAGCATACGTGATGCTGTTTGTTCCACTAACTATTGGTCTAAAAGGTGGATTTTCCACATTCTTATGAATTTTAGGTATTCCAAAAAGAATGGGTACGACCGGTGATGTTAAAATTAAATAGTTAAGTTGGTCCAAATTTATTCTCCCTTCTATAAAAAGATCATTGATATAATCCTTTACCCTTTTAATGGCTTGATTATATTCATTTAAGGACACATGTTCATAAGCATTGGTCAACAGCATATCTTCTATTTTATTAATATAATCACACTGGTCCATGAAAACTAGGCCCCCATCTTTGTCCGGTTTCATTATTCGGACTTTAAAGTTCTGTAAAGCTTTCAACCATTCTAGTTCGTCTGGATTCAGGTTACTCTTACTTTTATATTTATTATTATAATAGTAATTCCTGATATCCAGTTCACATATTTTTTCAAATAATAAAAGGTTGTTATGCAATGGGGGGTTGAATGTGCTAGGGACTCTGTGTTCATTATTAGACCCCAGTAAGGTATTACCCAAGATCATAGCTAAATTTAATTTACGTACATATAATTTAAGATCAATAATACAATTAGTAACATTCAAATGATTGAGGGGAACAAAGGTAAGTCCTTTTGCTAGTAGGTCTGCTAATTCAGTGGAAACAGACATGGTAGAATAATTATAGATGGTAAAGTCTCCTTGAGTGTTCTTAATAACATGGAGATTCGATGTGGAACTGTGTTTTACTATTTCCACTTGGTTGTTCTCTTCTTCTGATTCCATCTGTTCTTGACCCCTTCCCCTCTGAAAATTTGAATGTTTGTTATTATTACGATTGTTATTAGGTACTCCTCTATTGGGTGGGGCAGATGTTGAGTTTCCAGTGTTCTTATTAAGGTTTTGTATGCGTTCACTCCTCCTAGGTCCATCCGAATTATCTTGTAAAGTACTTGCATAAGATGTAGAGGGAATAGGTTGATCCAATTCAGTCATTGAATTTCTAGATGGTGTGTTTATATTCCCATTTTGAATGTTATAACTAGTACTAGTGTTGGCAAGTGGGCACTGTGAGGTTGTAATGGTGAGAATGCTCTTGCAAGGCATATTAGCGAATTCCCAGATCATAATTTTAAATTTTGGATATTGGATCAACTCACACCAAATATTAGAGGGGGACCTATTGAATTACAATTGGAACATTTGGAACTTATTTGGCAAATTAGGTTATTTTCATATTGCCTGCCGGGATTAAATGATATTTGTTCCATTATGCCTATTTTAAAACTTCGTAGCCTGACAAGGTAATTGTCTTTTTCTTTCCCTCCCCTTACCCCTTTCCCCTTTCCACACCCCCCCTCCCTTCTCCCCCCCCTCTTCCCCCCCCCTTCTCCTCTTTCCTTCTAACCCTTTGGGGTAATGTGCATTTGATATACTAATTGCTTTATACATTTGATTTATAAATGAACAATATATTTTGTATATATATTTTTTAATATAAAAATATATATTTATACTTGTGGTATATTTTGTTCAAGTTTGGTAGTTACAAATTGTATATATTTCGTTTGTTATAGCAATATAATAATTCAATTTCAAATAGTTTTTCTGTTTGAATAAGTATTTGATATACTAGTTTATATATTATAAACATGGTGTTAAGTCATTAGATATGTACTTTTATTCTACAGGAACATAAATTTTAATAGAAATAATGTAGAACCTATTGATATATTATTACCAGGTTAATGTTTTGTCAAAAGCTATCTTTTAAAGCTGATTTCATATAATTCATTATTTGAAAGTTATTACTTGATGCTTGCTCTAAAAAGAATTTAAATAGTTATTAATTGATGCTGGTTTTTAAATTGTTTAAATTACTTGATCTTTATTATTTTATTTTAAAAGTGTTTAAAATTTTAACATAATAAGTAACGGAATATAAGCTGACCAGCAGGAAGTTACTTAAAGGATGTGGCTAATTAATTAATTTACCCTCTGATGAAGTTCGTACACAGTGCGTACGAAAAGCTAACCGAGTGCTTAAGGAATAAAGAGAGTTTTTTTACAGACTGCAGTTGCCTTTTGTTTTTCAGTTACAGCTTTTTTGTTTTATACGTTTATACAGATCATCCACTAAGAATGGATCCTTTTTATCCCATCCTCTACCCCAGAGAAATGAAATGACCACCTTAAACCCTTACAATCTTTTGGTAGCAATTTGAGCTGATTCTGCACTACCATTTCCACTTGTCAGTGTCTGGAAATCCCCAAATCCACTTCTACCCACTACTCAGTTATCAGTGTCTGACATTGCATTGACCCCATACCCATTCTTTTTGTGTATACAGTGTCCCTATAACCGTCCCCCCGACATGGTGTCTGACATTGCAGTGGCCTTACCCATCCTTTTTATGTAGTCAGTGTCCCTGTACCCCCCTGGCATGGTGCCTGATGTTGCATTGACTCCATACCCATTGTTACTGTGTATTGAGTGTTCCTATACCACCCCCCCCGGCATGGTATCTGACGTTGCATTGACCCCATACCCATCCTTCTGTGTATTCAGTGTCCCTACCCCCTATCATGGTGTCTGAGGTTACATTGACCCCATACCCATCCTTTCTGTGTATTCTGTGCCCCTATACCACTCCCCTGGCATGGTGTATGACATTGCATTTACCCCATACCCACCCTTTCTGTGTATTCAATGTCCCTATACTGCCCTCCCCGTCATGGTGTCTGACATTGCATTGACCCCATACCCATCCTTTCTGTGTATTCAGTGTCCCTATACCCCCCCCAGCATGAAGATAAGTCAAAAGGATCATGTCCATCACATATCTGCTGTTGCTGTTAATTTGAGAATTAAATGTTGTCAGTCAGTAGATATCTACAGGAAATGCAATTGTCATATAGATACATACATACATATATATGTATATATGTGTGTGTGTATATATATATATATATATATATATATATATATGTGTGTGTGTGTGTGTGTGTGTAGATATATATATATATATATATATATATATATATATATATATATATATATATATATATATATATATTTATAAAACCAAGTCCAACCAAAAACTGAAATAACACAAGAAAAGAAAGACGAGATCCACAATGTCCTTATATTAAGCTCTTTCGTTTTTTAATAAAAACTTCTTCATAATACCTTTTGAAGAAGTTTTTATTAAAAAACGAAAGCGCTTAATATAAGGACAGTGTGGATCTCGTTTTTCTTTCCTTGTGTTTTATTTATATATATATATATATATATATATATATATATAGAGAGAGAGAGAGAGAGAGAGAGGGAGCTGTGTAAGAAGTTACTTATCCCTGTAACTGTAGATAAAGGATTTTAGAGATTCCGAACAAAGTTAAGATGTGTCCTTAGGGAACAGAGCCTGCTACACTTGTTTTGTATGACCTAGTTTGTTGCAGGGCTCAGTTATCTAATAACAGTAGTTTTACTGAAATGCATGCTGTAATGTGTCCTTATGATATACAGCATACAGTGGTATTCAGTATGCTGGAACATGCAGAGAGAGAATATTATAATAATGTAAAATGTTATCTGTATGCCCATGAAACTGTCTTTCACTGCTAGGGGGTATGTCTGAAAATGGTCATTTGTAATTACCACACTTGCCTGCGCAATAACAAAAAATAAATAAAACAGAACTGCATTAGGTAGTAGATAAAAGTGTGTATCTAGTATCATAAAATTTCATATCATTCTCCTTCATCGACATTCATTTTAGAAGAACTGCTGCAGTGTTTTTTTTCTCTGCAGTGTTTCTTCCAGGATCTCTTTGACAGGAGGACAACATTGCAGAGCCCAGTGGGGCTGTTGGTCAGTAAGCCAATAAATACTGTAGTTGCACTGTGACTTGAGCTGTGCTTAGTAAAAACAAAAGGATATGACTTTTTTATTGCAGACAGATTGAACACAGGGTTAGACAAAACGTAATGTACTTTCTAAGGACAGTCGACAGTCTGTGGTTCATTATTTTGCCAGCTGATAGTGTATGGAAGAAGATGAACTTAGTTCTTTTGAAGCAGTTGTCATTAGCAGTGTGTTAGGACAAATATAAAATGCCATTTAATTCTCTGCCACATTCCAGTGCAGTAAATAAAGACATATTTAAACCATGTGACAGAAACAGAAATAAGGAGGGGATACTAAACATTACCTTTTTGTTTATTTATTCCTTTAATAACTAGGTAAGGAGAATTTATATTTCTGGACACTGAAAAAAGTGTAGAACATTTTTACAAAGAGAACTTTTCAATGCAAAAGGATGATTTTGTTTTGCAAGCGGACTGCTGCAACAGTGAGTAAAGATGTGCACATAAAATGAAGATGCATTATTCACTGAAGAAAGAGAGACACTTCTTAGTGCTGTGAATTTTATTGCACATTCTTTAAAGGAGAGTTAAATTCGTGGGGCACTCAGAATAAAAAGGAACGTTTAGCACTTTCTGTATGAAAACAAATAATAAATCTGAGAGATGATGCAAT
The DNA here is from genome assembly GCF_019279795.1 of Protopterus annectens. Lineage (NCBI taxonomy): Eukaryota > Metazoa > Chordata > Ceratodontiformes > Protopteridae > Protopterus > Protopterus annectens. Next base: position 308,719,887 of record NC_056746.1, on the reverse strand, counting down.
GGAGAATCCCTGCGGTGCATTGATTCAGCAGAGGAAAATGAATACGTTATGAGCCAGTATCTCAGAACGTAAATGCACAGTCGTAACTGCGACAATTTAATAGCAATAAATGCCACAGGCCACATGGTATCTTTCTTACTCTGCTTAATGAACTAACAGGAATTGTAAAGCAGGCAACATATATCTTTAAATTTTAATGACCTAGCTATGGGAACTTTCACTACAGACCTTGTGGAGGTTAGACTAAATGTTTGTTACCTCTGCAATGTGTATTAACTAAACTGACAAACCCTTATCCCTCTGTGTATTTTATATATATATATATACATATATACATATATATATATATATATATATATATATATATATCTATATATTTTTTTTTTTAATTGACGTTTGACATTTGTTGACTGGGGACAGGGCCCTTTTTCAGTGGAGACCTGGGAGAAAATCTCCACAGTAAAAACATACAATTAATTTAACATATCATAATCCAAAAGATTTACATAGACATAAGTAATAGCAAGTTTAAAATACAAAGCAATTTGAATATATCTTTCAGCATGAGGAGATACAGAGGAGGCAAACCAGAAACAGGACAGTTAGACATTAACTTTTGAAAAGATTATACAGAAAAAGTTAGACTGGCTGTAAACAGGAAAAGAGTTAGTCAGGTATGAAAAGAATTAGTAATAGTGCAGGATAGAAGCAGAGAGGAAGGAAAGATGAATACCAGAGTTGTAATAGAGAGTGATAAGGAAAAGGTAGGGTTTCACAGAATTAGAAGCAAGATAAGAGAATAGGATACCTTAGGGAAATGAGTCAAACAGGAGGAAGATCGCCCAAACATAACTTATTTTCCTTGAACTGAATTTTACTGACTTCCTGAAAAGGAATTTGGATCTAATGCAACGGATGTCTAAAGGAAGTTTAATCCATTTCTCAGCAGGGTAACAATTATATAGGTTTTTTCCTATGTTGGTCTTGGGCTTGAGAATAGTCAGGAGATGTTGTTCAGAGCTTTGCAGGGTTCTAATAGGTGTGTAGAGGGAGATGATAGAGGAAATACTAGGGCGGAAAGTGGGTTGGTATAGAATAGAATGAATTATTTGAAGCTGAGAGAGAAGGAGATTATGAGGGAACTCAGACCATTTCAGTTTTTCGAGTGCTAAACAGTGATGAGTGGAGTAAGGAAGTTCAGCGGCAAATTTAGCTATCTTGTTGTAAGTGGATAAGTGGTGGTAATATATATTTATATATATTATATGTATATGTATAAAATCATAGCTTATATTTATTTTGCAAAGTGTTTTTTTTTTAATCTGCTTTTTTAATTTCTAAGCAAAACAAAGCAATTACTTCTTTGGCATTGCTGCACTGCCTCAACATCCACATGCAGATATTGCTATAAATCTCAGTAGTGATACTCACAATCACATAAGGAAAAAAGTAAACATTCATGCTTTTAATATTTATCTTTTACTTTTTAATGATACAGTGCCTTCTCCAAATGAATAGCCACTAATAAACAATAATACATGATATATGATTCTAATAGGTGTTTGTTAATCCCTAGTAAATATGTACCATCAAATAAATTATTGATCTTGCAATGTACCCTATAAACAGATTAATGTAGCACTATTTTTTATGCTTGCTTTATTAAGAATTATTATTATTTTCCTTTGCTAACAGGCTAAGCCCAGTGGACACTTTTCATGAGAGACTGGAAGCACTGTCTGTTTAAGTCACTTGGTCAGTCAGACAGAAGGCAAATGGAGATTTAAAGGAATCAAACCCTGTACTCCAAGTTACAGCTTAGAGCCTTGATCTTCTTTGCTAACTTCCAGACTGCCATGAATATATAATGAAAATAGTACTGAGGAAAGGTTTGCATTATTTCTCCGGATACCCAGACTACACTCTTAGGTGTTATAGTAGACAATAACCTTAAATTTGATATGCATGTCAACCAAACTATCAAAACTATTAATAAAAAACTTGGCTCCCTTTACAAGATTAAACCTTTCCTTCTTCCACTTGCTAGAACTGCTATTGCCAGCTCCCATCTACTCTCTACCCTTCTTTATGCCTCCCCTTTATTCACCAACGTGAACAAATCTGATCTTAGCAAGCTGTCTAGCTGTTACAACCACATTGCTAGATTTGCCACTTGCACGACATACAGGACACACCACTGTCATAACCTAAATCTTCTAGTGTGGCTAGAAATGCCTAGCCTCCTTCAGTACAACCAGCTCATGGTGGCACATAAAGTACTCAACCAACCTGAAAATACTCCTACACTTAAAAACATCATTAGCCACTATAGTAACCTCAGGCCACTCACTCATCTAACAGACTGCTGGTTCAAACATTCAAAACCAACAACTCAGCTGGGGACTCCCTGTTTGCCAATTCTGATGGCAAAACTTGGAACTTTCTTCCTTCTAGAATTCTCACTAACTCAATTCAAAAAATGTCTCAAACAATATTTTAAAACACACTAGCTATGTCCTTGTTCTAATCCTGACTATGTTCTTCTCTATAATTGTGTGCTAAACAGTACTTTATGCTACATAAAAATCTGTGCCATAATTGTTAGTCTATATACTTATGTAACTTTAATAAGAAAGATTGTATAACTTGCTTGATTGAACAGAGGCTGCAAACAGTATGTAACATGTATTGATTATATGATTTTTCTGTATGTTTTGTTTGGAGCTTTTCTCCAGAGCCTCCACTGAAAATGGACACGTATCCAGTCAGACTATCCCGGTCAACAAATGTAAAATAAATAAATAGATAAATAAATAAATAAATAAATAAATATTTGCTTTTTTGCTGAGGCTGAAGATGCAGATTTAAAAATGTGGGCAACTACAATTTTATTTCTGCAGTTTAACTGTATGTTATTCTACAATATCAAAGCATGTCTTTGTTAGAGAACAAAAGAGAAAGTGCAATCCTAAAAAAAGTTGTAGACATGAATCATTGCATTACCTTTTTCCATTTTGCTTTGGCATTTTGTAATATTTAATAATTAATCATTTTGATTACCCACTTATTAAATACTGACATTTTCCACACAGGACAGATTGGTTCCTTTTGTACAGATTTAGTTATAGTAATTCAGACCAGCTGCTTTGACACCATCATTGATTCATGTGTTACAGCATTAATACATAGCCAGTGTGTGGGTTATGATGTGATATACTACTGACTCCTAAAGTTTGTTCATGATGGTGATAGTCAGGTGACTAAATACAGCAGCGTAAGTATGCCATATCAAAATCCATTCAAACCATAAGTTACTGCTATTATATACAAATTAAGGAGTTTGAGACATTTTTTGCTTTTAAGAATAAATGGACTATGTTGTAAATTAAAATAACGGGGTGCCTGCTGCGGAAGTCCTGATCCTCTGGTTACCTGTTTTTGGTTACTACCACCACCATGTCCAAGAAGAGGTAGGCCATGCTGCCTTAGAGCCCCAGATCATTTCCTCAAGCACAGAAATGATCATGTCTCAGCTGCTGGCCTTCATTAAAACAATACAGTGATCATGTATGCAAAATATTACATGTAGTACAATGTAGTCATTCTAAACTGCATATGTAACATGACAGGCTCTGTGAATGCTTGACAATATCTAATCTTCTAAGAATAATGTCACCCAAGCTTTGATATCAAATGTTCTAGTATTATTAAACAGATCAAATAAACATGCTAAACATACAAACTATCCTAAAAGTTCATAGAAAAGCATAGGATATCAATATAGTTTGCAAAAATAAATATAATTGTTACATGCAATGTATAAAGAAACAAAAGGCACAGATATCTTTCAGCAAAACTATATCGCTGCACTCCATCAGTAACAAAGAACGCGGATTTCCTAAAATCTGTATACTAAATGCATAACATTTATGAATGCACTTTTTAAACATTTGATTAAAAATACTAAATGCACTACCTGGAATGTTGATGTGGATACACTATTAGAATTTAAGGAGCTGCAATGGCAAATCAAAAGAAAACTCCACAGAAGTTGTACTTCTGAATGAAGAAAAGTCCACAGAAGCTTTACTGCCTTAGAAACAGCCTACAATGAGAGAAGAAGAGGAGTACACCCCTAGAAGACAAGGATAGCATTAAGGAAAATGAAGTCAGGGATAGCAGCAGGCTCAGATGAGGTCACAGTAAACATGATAAAGATACTGGGTGAGACAGGCAAGAAATGACTTCTGAGGGTACTCATAGGAGTGTGGAGAGAAAGGTGTATCCCAGATGACTGGAGAATAAGCACACTAGTGCTAGTGTTCAAGGACAAAGGGACACTCACATCTGTGGTCAGGACAGATGTATCAAACTTCTGTAACACTGCATGAAAGCTCTGGAGAGGGTGAAAAACAGATACACGGAGTAGCAGAATGTAAGATGGGAGATGAGAAGTTTGGATTCAGATCAGGATGCAGCACAACTGACCCAATGGTTGCAGTGAGACAGATAGTTGAGAAGAAGCTAGAGATGAGGAAAGAGTTCAACTGGGCATTCCTAGACTTGGAGAAAGCATATGACAAGGTCCCAAGAAAGCTGATTTGGGCAGTACTGCCGTGGTTCAAAGTCCTAGAAATATTGGTAGAATTAGTGCAGACTCTGTACAATGACTGAATGATTCAACAGTGTTTGGCCTCACAGAGGGGCTCCCAGTGGGAGTGGGTGTGCACCAGGGTTGAGTTCTGAGCCCACTGTTATTCATACTGGTGATGGACTACATTAACAAACAGGTTATAGGGGACAGATCAACAAAGTTGCTGTATGCAGATGCTATGGCATTACAGGCAGACTCTGAGAAAGAACTTCAGCAAAGGATAGGGGAATGGAATGCAAAACTGAGGGCACATGGGATGAAACTAAGCACAGCTAAGACAGTGATAATGGCAGCAAACTGGGTAAATCAGAAGAAGATGAGAAATGAGATAGAAGGGAAGACAGTGGATCAGGTAAATAGCTTCAAGTATCTTTGAGGGGTGGTTGAGGAGAAGGGAAATTGGAATGAAGAGGTCAAGGTTAGAATCAGAGGAGCTGCAGCCAACTGGCATACAGAATAGTCCAGAAGCTTGGGCAGTAAAGGCAGAACAAATGAGGAAGCTATAGGTGATGGAAATGAAATGCCTGAGAAGGGTGGTAGGATGCCCACTGTGGGACAGATGAAGAAATGAGTATATAAGAGCAGAAGCCAAAGTAGCTCCAATTGCAGAAAAGATCAAAGAGAACAGATTACAGTGGTTTGGACAAAAAGAAAAGCAGAAGGCAGTCTGGTGAAGATTTGGAACAGACAGGAAGAAGGTAAGAGGAAATGAAGACATCCAGCAAAGAGATGGATGGATTGTGTGAAAGAAGATCTGCGACAGTCAGACATGAGTGTTGAAGAAGGCAGGAGTGCAGCAGTGAATCAAGAGAGATGGCAATAGTTAACACGATACCCTGACCCCATGTAGAAAATGGTAAAAAACGGGGCTGATGATGATGGTGATGCAATGGCAAATTAAATGCAACGTTATGGTGAAACCAGGTTTAAATTGTTATATTAATATAAAAAGATTGTTCAGGTTGTGACCAAAATAGATTTTATAAGTTTGAAGCAATTTTGCATATACATGTCTATGTATGCATTGACTTTTTTGCACTGTTTTGATAATATCTTAATTTATAATCTTCATAATCTCTTGGCATAATAATAGCGATACAGAAGGCTACTTTTTTAATGGTATCCTCAAGGACTTGTCCTAGATCCTCCACTTTCTTCAATGGATGTATAACAAAATATTCTCTGCACAAATCACAGAACGTTTAATTTAAATAAATGAATTTATGTTTCCTTGCAAAGAAACTTCAGCAATTACTAAAACATGCAAAAAAAACCTTACTCCTTTTCTGATCAGTTTTATACACATACACACACACACACACACACACACACACACACACACACACACACACACACACACACACACACACACACACACACACACACACACACACACACACACACACACACACACACACTGAAAACACCATCACTAATTAACAGGCGTGATTGTTTGAATAGTGGTACTGTTATTGAAAGGGTGTTTAGTACCCTGGCAGGAGCAATGGTTGGGTTAGAGTTAGTACATATAAGTAAGGTGATGTTGGGCGACTGATATGTATTAACCCCACCACTACCCTGAACCCCAGTTCTCTACGTTAGGATACAAATACTCTTTCCCTAACAGTACCACTACACAAGACAGACAATAAACACACACAAAAAACAAGATACTACCCAAACTCAGCACACAGCTATCCTCTTCCCTAGCCATAACCCATGAACACTCGCACAGACACACTACCCACCAGTACCAAAACGTGAAAAAAAAAGTTTCATCATTATTCACCACTTCCACTTACCTTTCAATAAATAAAATGGAATCTGACATTTCTACTACTCAATGATACCTTCACTAAACAAATAACACCACCAAAAACGACATTCACAAGAAGTAACCAGATTAATGCTCCTCTTTTCACTATGTATTAATAGCCTACCTTGGGATTTACCTCATCTAACCATTACTTTGTACATAGACGAAATAGGATTTACCATTGGCTGTAAGTTCCTGTTACAGTTACAATCTTTACTATAAAACGATTTTGCCTTAATATAAAACTGGCTCCCTAAAACTAAGTATAAACAATAAAAAGTTCCCTGTGATAGTATTTGGCAGCAACAAAAAATATCTACTGTCTCTTCTCTCACATTTACTAACAGGTATAGCTCTACTATATACCACTCAACAAGAGTTTCTAGGTGTATTACTAGACTGAAGCCATTCTTGCTAGGACCACATAAAATTAACACCTAAATACTACAACAGCTCAGGTTGGCCAATAGCATATCCAACCTGTTTACCCAGAAGCAAGAAGAGTCATTACCATTAATGTGTTAATCACTAAAATTAAATCTGCCTTGATCTTTATCACCTCCTTATATAGACAATGCTATTATACTGCAGACTACATAAAATAATATCCTGCGCTTCATTAATCTGGACAAAAATACAGAACACTGCTCTGCCACTATTAAAGAAGCCTAGCGGCTTCCTATCTTGGCCAGACCTACTTACGTTTAAAACATTTTTACTTTTAAACTGCTTAATAAAGGTTTTTGCCCTGTTCTTGCTAATAAGTTAATTGCACTTGTATCATTTTATGACTTTTGAAACTATTCCTCACTGAAACTCGATAGACCTCTTTTTCCAATGTTCTCCTCTGAAAAGTATTTTTGCAAATTGTTTTGCTGTTGCACGGAACAATCTACCTAAACAACATTCTGACACAAAAAGAAAAAAAATAAAACCCTATCTGCTGCAAGAATATAAATGCAAGTATTTAAAGATGCCGTTTATCCATCCTACCTGTTATACAAATTTATATAGGCCGACTAGCCTGCTCATATACTCTGTTGATTATTCCATTGTCTTCAGCTACTTATTTGAATATATTATTTGAATATATTATATATATATATTTTTTTTTTCCCTTTTTCCTTTCTTTCTTTATCCATTCTCTCTTCGTTCATTTCCTTTTACTTACCCCTCTCATATATATTGTGCTTTCTGTTTTTTACTTCTTCCATCACTGTCCTACACAGGATTTTTCATTTTCTGTTTGTTCTCTTAGCTATTTTTTCATTTCTTTATCTGTAGTAATCCTGCCCTTTCACTTGTTCCATGGTTCTTTGTACTCCTTCTCCTCATGTCTATAATAATTTACATATTGTATTAGTTTGTTAGCACTTATCAGTGATCATAGGTTCATACATTCTTAGGTAAGTACTATGCTAGCTGCAGTTTTAAGCCTAGCCAGTTTCCCTTTTTGTGCTCAAAATAACCTATCCCAATTTGGTTATAGACTGACCTTAGCCATCCCATGGTCAACAAATATGTATTATCCCTATTGTGAATAACTGGGATCACACCATAGATAGTTTGAGGGGCCCCATGAATGGCATAAAGTATTTAGGAGCTGCCCCTGTCCATTAGTAGTAAAGGGGGCAGTTCTGGGGTACATTTTCTGTTCCCCATCTATAAATCCAAGATGCAGTTGAATATGGACAGGAATAAACTTTGTTTTATGTGTATGGAGAGCCAGTTCCACAGTAGCAGTATCCTCTGTGAGATATATCTGTCCCTCTAAACCATTCTGTTGATGTTGCAGAAGTTTAGATCCCCACACTTAGTATTTATGATGCCATTTGACTTGTTGATGTGCAGTAAATCCATCAGTAATGGGTCTGAGGATGCCTTCTATGCTAGACACAGGTCACCACTTAGCAGTCTGTGGGATATTGAGTATAGTGACTGGACTTTGGGTCAGTACATGTAGGACATGTTATTTAGGCCTTGTATCCTTTTAGTAATGTATTTCTGCTGTGAATTATTTATGTATTTGACTTTTATTTATTTACTTACCAGGATGGTCTGACTAGAAAGTGCCCCTCAGGGTAGAGTAGTAAAAGGACCAATTATAACATATTTATAACAGATATAGTTAAGCATTACTGAGAGAGAAAGCAGAGGAATTGAACTAAGGGTAGAGTAAGATCAACGTTAAGTATCCATCAGATGTTGCTTTAGATTCTGTTTAAAAGATGTGTGTGCAGTGTGTAGTCTTAGATGGAATGGAATGTTATTCCACATTTTGGAGATGTGACACAAGAAATGTGATGTCTCTGCAGAATTCTTGGATTTGGTTGCATTTCGTTTTTATCACTTGAATATAGGATTCTATTTGGGATATACTGAAGAAGACCATTGGCCAGGCTTGGACATTTTTCATTGCTGTGGATAAGAGGATATGTGATATTTAGTTGGGAGTAAGGCAAGCATTGAGGGAGGTCTAACCAGAGGATTTAGTAATGATGTTACCTATGGGGCAGGTTATCTGCAAATTAGCTGTTTTATTTTAGCATGTTCAAGTGGGTTTTTTGGTTGGCTTGAAGACAGATAAGAATGATAGCTGTGTAGAGAAGGGCTGGGAGTAGGTATGGTTGTGGCTATGTGCATGTTTGCATCTTCAATAACACAAGGCTTAATCAGGGGTTTTGATTTATTTCTTTTTTTTTACTCCGTGTTTTTTATTAATCTTTCAAATAATTCCATTGTATAATAATCTTAATACATTTTCTGATAAGTAAAACAGTATAATTAACTATATACAATATTTACAGTTGGCCTGAAATTAAATTATTGTATTGATCAGTCTAGTCAGAGTAACATATTAATGAGAGATCATTTGTTCCTTTTTCTTTTACTCTCATTAAGAGTTTGAATTCAAGTTTAGTGTCTCAATAAGTGATAGTATTTTTTCCCATGGATTCTTATTCCATTGTCTTGGTGCTAATCTTAGTTCTTTTACTCTGGTTTCCAGTAATGCAGTTTCCTTCAATATTAGCAGAAATTCTTTAAATGATGGTTCCAGATTTAATTTCCATTTTCTGGTAATACATTTTCTAACATTTGCTAGAATGTTCCATAGTAGGTAGAGATTGCTATTATTTAAATCTAAATTCTCATTAACATTCAACAAAATTAGAGATTTGCTTACTACAAATGTATAATCCACGGTGGTGGTGCTGCAGTAGTATTGTCGCCTCAAAGTAAGACGCTGTCCGGTTCGACTCTCAGCTAGAGCCTCTTCTGCATGGAGACATGCATGAATGGGCATACCTTTATTGAAGGTTGTGCATCAGGGCTGGCAACATGGCATGTAAAAATCAACTGCCAATCATTAGCGGACCGGAGTTCTGCTGTGGCAACCACTAACTGGGAAAAGCCAAAAGACACAACAACAACTTACTACAAATGTATCTGAGAATATGGCTTGTATGAAATTGCTGACATCTTCCCAAAATTTTTTTACTTTAATACAGTCATGAAATACATGTATCCAATCTACTTTACAACTCTGCAAGCATATCCAGCATGTAACATTATTAGAAGTATTACATTTTTTTAATCTATTTGGCGTAAAAAAAGATCTGTGGAAAAATATCCATGTGTAAATTCTCCAAAATTGTATGTTGGATGTCAATTTAACAGAATTTAGTATTTTGGTTTTGTTTTCCAGGGATAAATTTATTGAATGACCTTTTGTTATATGATTCCAAAATTTTTGATTGATTTTAACTTTATAATTTATTAAAATTTTATATAATTTTGATGTCAAATTTTCCCAATTTTGATTATTGTATACTATTTCATATAAATGAGTTATAAGTATAGGTTTATCTCTAAAAGAAGTATTGTTAATTATTCTGCATAGATCTTGTGAGTATTGTAATATGCGTTGTAATAATACCCAGTCTGATGTAGACAGATTATACGTTTTTATTATAAGTTGACTATCCAAAACCTTATGTTCATTAATACATTGTTGCCAGCAAATTAATTGTTTCTTTTCCCAAGTAATGAAAACCGTCCTATGCATTTTGTTTGGAAAATTTCTTGTTACATTGAAAGGATATAAAAGTTCTAGCCATAACTTTATATCTGTATTAGAAGTTACAAATCTTCTAAATGAATTATACATATCATTTAAGTATTTTAGATTAGTAGGTTTTGTTAGATTATATTGAAGGCTAGCACATAAAATATGCCATGGTTTATTAATATGATTGTCTATCATTAAATTCTTTAAAATGGTATTTTCATTTGAATAAATAACAGTGTGGAGAGATTTCCAGTTAGAAGAATAGCACAGATCTATCCAATTTATAATTATTTTAAAAATGGAGGCTCTAATATAAGTTTCAATATCCGGGAAACTGATTCCACCTAGTTTCCATGGTCTAATGTGATGTGTATAAGCTATTCTGTTTTTGTTAGGATGGCAAAGGAATCTTAATAATAATGTATTTATTTCTTTTAAAAAATATTTGTCTGGTATTACTGGAATAGCTTGTGCTATATATAGGATTTTTGGAAGTAATATAATTTTATTACTTGCAATCTATCTTCAAATGTTATATATATTTTGTTCCATTTTATTATATTTGACTTTATTGTGTCTATGATTTCCTTGTAATTTATATTTAATTTTTTTTCTAATGTTGTACTTAATGTTATACCTAGATAGTTTAAAGTGAGAGATTGTTTACCAATTATATGATTATCATTTATTTGAAAATCATTTTTTTATTTAATATCATAAAATTTGATTTTGTTTTGTTAAAATGTAATCCTGAAATTGAATAAAATTTATCAACTTGTATATTCAATTCCTTTAATGAATTTTTAGAAGTAGATGTGGTAAGAAGTATATTATCTGCAAATAACATTATTTTTGAATTCTGAAAAAACCACCACAATGACCACTGTTGTGGAGGACTTCTTTATTGGAAAACAGGAACACACTGTGTTCCAGTTTCCTGTTTTTTCCACTGGGGCCTTTGTTCTCTTGCTACAGTTTTTGGATTTTATTATTTTTGAATTATATTGATTATATAAATTTATACTCTCTATTTTGGGATGGTTTCGTATTGAGATGGCAAATATTTCATTGGCTAATGCAAATAATATGGGGTACATGGGACAACCTTGTTTTGTGCCTTTTGTCAATATTATTGATTCAGAGGTGAAAGGTCCTAATTTTACATATGCTAAATTATTTTTATATATGTTCTTTATTAATGAAATAAAGGAGCTAGGAAACTCATAATATGCTAATATTTTGAAGAATAAATCCCAGTTTAAGGAGTCAAAAGCTTTCTCTATATCCAATGCAACTATTAAGGCCTCTTGTTTTTCTCTTTTTAAATAGTCAATAATAGTTAGTATTCTTTGTATATTATCATAGATGCGCCTGTTATGTATAAATCCTGTTTGATTTTCATTTATAATTTTTATCATAGATTTTTTTATTCTATTGACTAGAATAGCCATAAAGATTTTAGAATCACTGTTTAGTAATGGAATTGGTCTAGATGAACTGCATTTTGATGCATCTTTATTTTCTTTTATTATAGGAGTAATTAATGAGTATCTCCAATATGGTGGAATGGTATTGTGTGTTGGTATTTCTATTAAGGTTTTTTGGAAGACTGAGATTATAGATGATGGAAAGATTTTGTATATTTCAGCTATAATACCATCCATTCCTGGAGCTTTATTATTTTTGCTTTCTTTGATTTTCTCTGAAATTTCTTTAAGAGTAATTTGCTTTTGAAGTTCTAATTTTAAATTTTCTGGGATTGTTTTAATCAATTTGGGTTTCAAATCTAAATTAAAGTTTTTTGTTTGAGTTCCTTCCATCTTATAATGTTCTGTAAAATGGTATTTAAAAGCATCTAATATATCACTTATATCTTTCACTTTCTTGTTCTTCCTTTCTTCATGTATAATAGTAGTAATGTTATTTCTTTAAGATTGTACTTTAACTCTTATCGCCACGTTATGCATATGTTTAGGAGAAACAGCATATGAGTTTAATTTTAATCTTTCTAGTGCTAGATTAGTTTTATGTGTTAGAATTTCATTAAACTTTTCATGCAGATCGTTAATTTTCTTCTTATTAGTCAGTGCATTTGTTAAATTATTATTTATTTTTATGATTTGATTTTGTATGTTGAGTAATTCTGATTCCCATTCTTTTAGTTTATTTTTGTACCATGTGATAATTTTACCATAAATATAGGCTTTTAGAGCGTCCCATACCATAACTATGCTGATTTCATTAGTGAGATTAGTGTCTAGAAAGAATTTCAACTCTGTGAGTAGCCAAGGTTTAAATTCTTTTAGTTTCGTAATATATGCTGGAATTCTTGTCATTTGTATTAATTTTTTAAAATTTGTTTGAATATTAATAAGGATTGCTCTATGATCTGATAATGAACATGGTATGATTGTAAAACTATTTATCTTTGCATCAAGGTCTTGTGCAACAAAAATTTTATCTATTCTTGTTTGGGTTGTAAATCTGTGATCTTGGTGGGAAAATAATAGTGAGTTACTTTCTCTAAATTTGAATGTGCCTATTAAATTGTGATTTTCAACCCATTTTTTGAGTAGCTTTGCTATAGGAGTTATACGTAATTTTTTTGTTGGTGGTCTCTGAATTATCAAGAATGCAATTAAAGTCACCACCTAATATCAAGCTACCTTTATATGTTTTACTAATAAAGTCTACATGTTTCTTTGTTGTACCTTTTCCTATTCCTGGGAACCAATAAAGATTTACTAATGTCCAGATTCTATTATTGAATGTTATTATAACAAGTGTTATAAGCCCCTCTGTATCTTCATAGCTATAATGAATTTGGGGATTAATGATGTTTTTTCTCAATAGTATCCTAACTCCTCTAGTTTTGGTTTTATATGATGATTGTGCTATTGTTGTATACTCATTTGGATTCCATAAATGCTTTTCATCATCTTTAAAGTGAGTCTCTTGAAGAAATATTACTTGCGCTTTGTTTAATTTTAAATATTTTAGTAGGTTTGATTTTTTCTTTGGATTATTTAAACCATTTATGTTCAGTGAAAGTAGTGTTGTCCATGTTTGTTGTTGAGGTTCATGCTTGCTAATATTTATATTAATATTCGAGTACATTTTATAGTATTGTATTTGGAACACAATTCTCCTTATTTCATGTATCATAAATAGACTGAATCTCTTTTGTAATACTTTTATATTGATGTTCATTTCAGACCATAATAAAAAAGTGTAAAATGATTTAAGTAAAATTATTTTGATTAATATAATCTTTTCTTTCAACCTTCCCCCCATCACACATGGAATGATATACATTCCTAATCTGATAGACATAAACAAAATATCTACCAGATTAACCCTCATGTTTGGTAGACAAATTTCCTCATGCTCCATTCTTGTATTCTTAAGAGACCTTTAAAATTATAAACTAGTATATGTTGAATGATATTTATGGTTCTACATATTATATACATAGTGAAACACATAAGTAATTGTAGGCTGTATACATATATATATATATATAAATACATTCCTTATTATGAGCATTTAATAACATATCAATCATATGGCTAAGTATATTCATCTCAAATAAGTTAAACCTGACATCAAATTGCTCTAATGTCATCTTCTTTTCCCCTTCTCTCTCTCTCTCCCTTATGTATAGGAACAATTTGCAAAGACCCAAACATGTATTTTATATACTATTTTCATTGAACCATTCATAGTGACTGACTGATATCAACTATTGAATCATTTCTGAATCTGATGTGATTATAGATTTTCTATATATGTACATGACAGAACTATTAACATAGTAATATATGCATCAAATGTTCAAGTTAATCATCTAATAGTAGATGACAGATAAAATATTTTCCAAATACATATTGATTGTGATGAAATCTATTTTACATAAATACATTAAGATTTTATTCATTGAATGGTATACGCTTGTAAATTTCTCATGAATCAAGAAATTGTATTACATACACAGTTGTGATATTGTTTTTTACTAAAAAAAATAAAAAAAAACATAATTTTTGTTAGTGCAAACATATGGTAAGCTCTGTAAACTAGTTATTGTTCAAGATAATTTAATACTCATAGATTACTTATTATATCCAATGTTTCTTTGACTATTTGGTTATATACTTCAAACCCTAGTTTATAATGCATATTAGAGTCTTACAATTTTTAATATTCTTTTGTCTTTTCATATAATCCATAAGTTTAATACACAGATTTTACTATAGGTTAAAGAAATATTTTATAAACTTTTTATATAAGACCCATCTCGTTTATTCATTCAAATATAACAGTTTTAACTTTCTGTCAACAAAAACTATTAAACCAACTATATTTTTATTTAGGATAAGCTTACTGATTAAAAAATATCAGACTCAGAATGCCCACTGAAGTACATTCTAGTATTTCCTTTGTTGTGCAGCTTAGCTATGGTGCAGTAAATGAGTTTCTATGCATGACAAAAAGTAAATTAAGTTTCTAAATAAAATATATAATCATAACTAGAATCAGTTAAAAATGATATGTCTGTATTTGCACATGTGTACATTGTCAAATCTAGCCATGTAGATGATAAACGTATTTGTGCATTGTCACTATTTTGTGCTCATTTCTGTGCTTATATACATATTTGTAGACTGACACATACAGACTCATATTTCCATGTTTGAGATTTGTAGAATAAATCACTTGACTATGTTTCTCTAATTCTTACAGAGTTATTATACAGTGTTTTCCTGAACTGAGTAGACTTATTTATTCCTATTGTTTAGCCTTGTCTTATCATTACTTTTATTATAAAGTACTTCATATTTATTCCAACTAAATATTCTGAGTCTATCCAAGAGCTTTACAGTATACAAGTCAATTCTCCTTTTGAAATACAATCTATTAAAGAGTTAAACATCAACCAAAGAGAGATTTTCAGCATGCTTATGATTGGCAGCAGACTGCTGTTATGCCTGTCACTAACTGTACATAATGTAGCCTACTTTTCTATGTCAGTGCTGTGGAGAATTAAAATCGTACCTGTTGTCAGTTGTAAAATATCATGTCACTGCATTTTACAGATTAACTGTCCATCAGTATTTTAAAATTGCTGGAATTCGATGTTTAAATCCACTCAACTGATTAAACATATATCCTTTGAATGTGCTATGCTAGGTGTACTGAAAGTCATAATGAGACAATAAAGTTGTATAACAGCTCAATACACACTATAGAACTTTGATGTATATATTTTAAATACTTGTGCCAAAAAAATGAATATGCATTACAGGAACAAACTGGCTAGTAGGCATTAACTGGAATGTATGACACACTGCTGCCTATTACATTACAGGATATCCCTGTCCAGTAAACAACAGTTAGAAATGGATTGCATTTGGTCTTTAACATCTAATTATACATTGTGCTAGTCAACCAACTATTTCATGTAAGCACATGCTAGAAGGGTGACATCTTACAGAATTATCATTTATTTTGGAATTAGCAAATACCTCATACACTAAAAAAAAAATCTGTTAATGGTCAGTCATCTGTCCTGCACTATTTTATTAACAAAGACACACATGTACCCACAAACCCACACACATACACACACACACACACACACACACACACACACACACACACACACACACACACACACACACACACACACACACACACACACACACACACACACACACACACACACACACACACACACACACACACACATACACGCATGTAAATATTTTTAATTAAAACAATGTTAAAATCTGTCACAGGGTTTTTTATAAGCAGTACAACACCTACAGTCAAGAAGGTGCAAATATAGCTTTGAAATCAGAAACTTTTGGAAGATAAAATAAATTCTGTACATAAATTTCGAAACATTTTCCTGACCATTTCCTGAATGTTTTGAACATTAATAATCAGTGTGTTATCAGGACTATATTAGAGGGTGCTTGTCACTTTAAGACTAACAGGAAGTGTACAGCTGTATTGACGTGAAAACTCTTGGTATCTTGACTAACAGTTTATACACTGAATCCCTGCCTCTCACCACTCTGTAAAAGTAACTGTTCTTATTTATATTTCTATTTTAGTGATTTAGTTTGTGTACTAGTATAGTGGTCTTTTTTCACATTGAATTTTATAATTGTTGTAGTCTGATAAAGCTGAATGTGTTCATACTTTTTTTCCCCTTTTTCTTACTCTCTCCCTAGTAAGACTATACTGTATTCTGTCCTCTTTCTCTCTCTTTTACATCATCGTATCCTTGTAGAGCGTGAGTGCAAGCTATTAGTGTTACTGTGGTGTTGAATGATTCCAAGGATGCTATTCATGTGTTCGCAAGTGTGTTTGACTGTGAAATGAGCTTGCGGCTTCTTGTAAACAGCCGTTATTTATTCACATCCTCGTCAGACAGTTTGTGTGAAGAAAAAAAAAAGAGGGTTCATGCTTTTAAACTGTAACAATGAAGTGTTCAACACCAATCAGTTATATAACTACTATATTTATATTTTTTTACTGATACCTACTACTTATTGCTTGATATCTTGTAGCCACATGAAATCCGATGGTTACAAACCATCTATATGAGCTGCATGTCAGTATTTCTTAACAGAAACACCCAGATCATTCACTGCTCTTCTCCTTCCTCTCCCCACCTCCCGTTCTCAATTCTATCCCATCAAGACAATCTGTTAAGTAATTAAAATGAGCTTCTTGAAAGAAACAATCCCTACAATATTATACATTTAAATTTGATATGAGTGTCGTTGTGCTAACCACTTGACATAAGCAGCCTCATCCTGTAGTAAGTAGGGTTGAAGCATCACTGTATTAAAAAAGAAAAACAGAAGGATTATAAACAATATTATGCATATTGAGACAACTAAAAAAGTAAATGTACATACATTTTGGTTTCAGTTTCCTTTAGTATATATTTCACTTTTTAGTAGAATCTTTGAGAGTATTTAAACTTGTTACATTTTTTATTTCAGTTCTTTGTTTCTTCTTCTTTACATCAGTCCAGGAATTTTTTTCTTGGGATCTTTTCAGTGAGTTAGATGTTGACCAGTCCATTTCTTCTGGAATTGTAATTATATTATTGTTCTTGATAAAAGAAGCTGCCTCATCTATGTTGTCAAAGGTTCTCATTTCATTTGAGTGAAGAATCTTGATTTTTGCAGGATATGCAAGTTAAGCTTTCATTCTGTTTTGTTTCAGGAATTTTACAAATGGCCATGCTTTCTTCCTTAAACCTAGAACTCTAGTTGAATAGTCATTATCGAATCTTATTTGGTGTTGTTTATACTTTAAAGGACTTTTCCTCCATGCTGACTTTAGTATAAGTTCTTTATCAAGGTATGATAAAAACTTTATTACAATGGATCTAGGAGAAGTATTAGGGGATGATGACACAAGTTTTCCTATGGCTCAATGAGCCCTTTCTATGCCATTTGACAGTCCTTCTTTTAGGTCTAAGAATTCTGGCAACCAGGAATTTAAAAATAAAATAATGTCCTCACCCTCAGCTTTCTCCGGAAGACCAAATATTCTAATATTTGTGTGCCTTTCTCTGTTTTCTAAATCATCTATCTTGTTGATTAACCAGTTATTTTGTTGTAAGAGAAATTCACTTTGGTTCTCTTCTTCCTTCAACCTTCCATCTATATCAGAGAGAGATGTTTCAATGTCCATTATTTTTGTTTGTTGCTGCTGTAATAATTCTTTAAAGACATCTGTTTGTTTTTGGCAGTTCTCTTTTAGATTTTCAAGGTTGTCCTTAAAATTATCCATTTTCAATGACAGCTCCTGCAGTATGGAGGACATCAATTGGATTTCCTTCTTCAAGGCTGTTTCAGAGTGTGAGTTCTTTGAGTTACTCATTTCCAAGTGGCTATAGTAGTCTCCAGATTAATTTGACAGGAAAATATTGACAAAAAGCTTTCAAAGTTAGTACACTATTAGTTCATAAGTTTATCAATAATAGTTGGATATTTTTGTTCGATGAAATTAATTATTTCCCTGTTATTTTAACTAGTTTTGTGGAGCTCTAAAAAAATGCTGCTACCAGTTAGCCATTCAGGCTCCGCCCCCTTGATTTATTTCTTGACTGCTTCTTTTACATGGAAAACAATTTCATGTTTTCATCTATTCTTACTCCTAGTAGCTCAGTGTGTGAAACTGTTGCAATTGTGGTGTTATTGGAAGAGGTTAAGGTGAATTTGGATTTGCTGCCAGGGAGTGGCTTGATAGTGAAGAGGAGTAGTTAGATCTTCTGGGGGGGGGGTTCAATAGGAGTTGTGAGTTGTTGAGTCAAGCTTCTACAGAGAGGATCAGCTTCTGAGTAAGTTGTTCTTGTAGTTTATCAATACTCTTAGTTACACAGATGATTCTGAGTCGTCTGCATACTGCAAGACTGAGGCATTTTTGTTGGCTGTGTAGGTCAAAATATTAAATAGTAGTAGGCTTAGAATGGAACCTTGGGGGATGATTACAGGAAGAAAGGAGCAGATGTTGGTGTTCCATTTTACTGCATGTTGTCTGGAATGAATAACTAGAGAACCATGAAAGGGATGTTCTGTCTAGTTAAAGGGAGAAGAGTTAGTCGAGAAGTTTGGAACTGGACCTAGTATGGAGAGATCAAGCAATACTGCTTATACTAAGCTACCAGAATTGTGATGGAAGTTAATGAAAGTACAAAGAATTAGTAGGTCAGAGTTGGTACTGTGGTGTGGATGAAAGCAATACTGGGTAGGAAAAGAAGATTATTGTCAAGCATGGAGTTTAATAATTGTTGCTGAATACATTTTTTAGAATTTTGGATAGAGAGGAGAGGATAACACTGAGCCAGTAGTTAGTTAAGTCTGTTGATTTCCTACCTATATGAAGTGAAAAAATGTAAGACTTCTTCCATACCTCTTTGACAGAATGGTTGATTAAGATAGATACTGGGTATGCTACGGCATCTGCTGATAGTTTAATATATTGATCAGGAAGAGGGTCGGGGTGACTGTTGTTGGTTTTAGCTTGAAGAGTTTTTTTAGATGATAGAAGTTTGTATAGCTTTGATAGATACTTTACTTGGGTGGAGAATGTTCTCTTGAAAAGATAGGGAGGTGGAGGTTGAGTCTTTTATGAGCAAAACTACTGTTTAAATAAAGAAAGTGCTGAATTGACTAGCTATACTCTCTGAATGCTTGGTTGTTGTAGGGTTGATTGGGTAATGCATCCAAGGTGAATGAGTTTGTTTATTGATGACCAGAACATTGTATGGTTGATCTGGCTTGACTTTTGTAGATCAGTGTAACAAGATCTTATGTCTGATATGATGTTATTTCTGGCCTGGTTTCTAAGCTGTCTGCATTATTGGAAATTGGATTCAGTTTTGTTTTGTTTTGCTTCCAGTATCTTCAGGCTTTGTCTTTATATTTCATTAGCAGCTTTGTTTGTTTGGTTAATGAAGAAGCTGGGTTAAATTTAACTCTTTTAGTTTTAAGTGGGCCATGGTTGTTGAGTATACCAAGGAATGTAGTATTCAGCAAGATTATGGCTTCATCTAGCTGTTTCCAATTGATTGATTTTAAGATACTATTAAAGATATCATTATCAAAGTTGGTTGTGTTTTGAGATAGGTTAAAGTGGCAAGTTTTTCTGTTGCTGTTTTTGTTATATCTTGGTGCATCTGCAAGTTGGGTAAACCCATATATGTTGATGTTTTTGCTGGAGGATTCATTTTTTACCATTAACCAATCAATATTAAAGTCTCTTATTATGATGGTTTATTGACAAATATTGGAGGAAACCCAAGAGAGGAGTTCTTCAGCTATGTCAGTGTTATTTGTTGGGGGGGGGCTTCTATACCCCTGTCGTTATACTACTGTGGTGTTTTTTCCTTAGACTAGCCATCAGGATTGTAGCATTTGCAATAGTTGGGGGGGGGGGTAATTGGATGAATAGGGATGTTGAGTGTTTTTGTTTATATATTATAGCTACACCACCTGTATTTTAGTATTTTAGCTGTTTTTCTATTTAGTCTAAGGATGTTATAGCCTGAAGGAACCACGTCTCGATCATGAATTTCCTATTTTACCCATGTCTCTGTGTCTATTATTATGTGAAGTAGGTGATGGGCTACCCAGGCATGTAGCTCAGATTGTTTTCTACAGATACTTTGGAGATTGATATTGAACAAATGTAATCCAGTATAATTTGTTGGGCATGGTAGTGATACTGAATAGGATGGTTGGTAAGACTGGTGTCCTGGCTTAGGATGGACTTCTCCTGTGAATATTAATTTTAGCAGGTGAGGTTGTTGACTGGGTAATCACTTATGTTTGCATTTTAATTAGATGATGGATTTAGTGTGATTTGGGTTGTGAGTGAGTTGGAACTTTAGTTTTGAACAAGTGGAAGGTAGTAAAGAGAGGATGAGAATGTATATGCAATCAGACGAAGTGATAGCAATAGATAGAGGACTAGCATTTTTATTTTAGGAATAGAAGCAAAGATTGGCCTAGGGGAGAGAGAGAGACAGACAGAGTGAGTCTAATTTGATGGAGGTGAAGATTTACTGATGGCTGGTTTAGACACAAGAGTTTAGGTGAGGAGGGGAGGAGTTTAGATGAGGAGGGGCAGGGTAGGGGAATTAGGTAGATTTGGACTGGGGGAAGAAACAAGTACAATTGTCTGTATTTATAAGATTTGCATTGACTGGACAGAGAGGGTAGGCAGTGGCAGAAGAGTGTAAGAGTATAGATAGGAGGGGTAGGTGAGACTAAGGTATGGTAAAGGAGTAGAGTGTGCCTGAGCACAGTTTAGGGCAAACAGACTGGGCTGAACCTTGGTGGTGATCCAGACAAAGAAAAGAAAAAAGAAAAACTATCTCAGAATTGTAAGGTAAGATTGCTTACACTTTGAAGTTGTTACTTGAATAAAATAACTTGGGGGAGAGGATTTTAATCAATTTACAAATTTAACAATGTTATAACATGGAGAAGCAAATATCAGACAAAGGGTCTTTATTGTAATATACTGTAGCTACAATGTTTATGGTTATATTTACTATTACAATTATATTAGTTTAATCCTAAGAGGAGAATGTTTCTATGCTACCATTGGTTAGATTAGTCTATTCCAGCTGCTGTTACTGCAAGGGACAGTTGTATTGTTCTGTTCCAGGTTACTTTATAAAATTGCTGCCTATACCTTAAGGATAACTGCAGGTTCAGGTTGTAAGGTCTTGCACTTAGTGTTATTAATTTTCTTACATTGTACTTAGTAATGCTTATATATGTATTTCTGTAGTTATTAGTATCGAATTACTTATTATAATACAGAATTATTTTGCCCTATGGCCCAGGTAGTGGGTGAGAACAGTTCTGTACCAGTCCATTAACCCAGTTAATAACCAAATGCATAAACATTTGACTGTGTTAAATAATTACTGAATCTAATGAAGTTATGTTTCTAGTAGATTTTTATGAACCATCTGATTTTATCTTCTTCTTCTTTCGGCTTTTTCCCAGTTAGGGGTCACCACTGCGGATCACCTGTCCGCTCATGATTGGCAGTGGAGTTTTACAGTGTTGAGTTGCCAGCCTGGCGCCCAACCTTTAACAGAAGGCACACACATGCACACACTCACACCTAGGGCCAATTTAGAGTGTCCAGTCCACCTACAGCATGTCTTTGGGATGTGGGAGGAAACTGGAGCACCCAGAGGAAACCCACTCGACCACAGGGAGGATGTGCAGACTCTACACAGAAGGCACCCCAGCCGAGAATCGAACCGGAGAACCTCTTGCTGTGAGGCAGCAACGCTAACTGCTGCACCACCGCGGCCGCCCAACCATCTGATTTTATAAAATATTTAAATATGTTGTTTTACTGTTTTTATTTTTCCTAAATATGTTTATATTATATTAAACAAATTAATGCACCTGGTTTATTGTTTAGGTGATTTCAATGACTGGAGTTTGTTGTGGTTTTTTTTTTTTTTTTTGTTAGTCTGCCCCTTAGTTTCAGCATTTGGTGTTATTACTAAAGAAAGCTAATACAGTGGGCATGTTGCCAAAGCACTATGAATGCAATATATATAAAATAGAAAAGAATAAATATAAATAAAAGTTTCATAATGCTATGTGAGCATCAGTGAATGTAGAAATGCCAGAGGAGATGAATAATACATTACAGATGAAAGAATGTAAATGTATCAAAATGAAATGTGATTTTTAGCTTGGAGCAGTGGACTATAGTGTGTTGTAGAGAGAGAAAGAGGTTACGGGCAGAGTAATTATGCAGAGAAAAATAATTTATTAAATAAAATCAGGAAGACAGAGTAATGAGTGTAAGTAGGAGGCAAAGTAATTTGCTTGGTGGAAAGGGATATTTTAAGATGGAAATCAATTATATGTGGCCAAACTGAAGAAGACATTTCAAAGTTAGGATCTAAAACAGGTATGTTCTGCAATGGTTCTGGTGCACTATGAGAGAGGTTCTGTTTTGGAGAGCAGAAAACTGGACTTCCCGCGTGAGCCTCATTTACAGGCAGAGATAGTAAGAGGTGTTTGAATTGTATATAAAGCATACATATTTCCTTTGGAAGGAGCACAGCAAACAGTATAAGAAATTAGGAGACAGTAGCTTAGACAAAGTAATTTAAACATTGGGCTGCAGTGAAAGTAGGAAACATGGCAAGGTGTATAAAGGCAGTCTACTCTTCTCAATGAAAGGCAGTGATACATCAGATGGAGGTAAAGAAAGACAAGAGTAAATGCAAAGTAGAAGGCCATGAAAATATGAAGAGCTCTTGCTTGTAGATTCATTGGTTCATAGGTACTTACCAGGGTATTGATCTGTAAAGATATTAAGAATACTTGTCTTACATTTGTATGGCAGTTTTTAGCCCTTATATTTGGTGTAAAAATAACCCAGAGGTAAATTGGTTGAACAAGGATATTTTTGAAATTTACATGCTACCTCTATCCATAAGTGACAAGGGTGCTAAACTGGAGATGAATTTGCAGTTACCCATCCATTTATCCAAGTTACATTTGAATAGTATAAGTGAAGCATTTTGCTTTATGTGGAGTGGAAGATGGTTTCACATAAGTGGCATTCTGTGTGATACATTCCTGTCCCTCTAACATAGTCTATATATTTTGCAAAGGAGACTGAATCGCTGCAGTGGGCATTCATGATACCATTGGCCTTGTGGATGTGTAATAGGTCTGACAGAATAAGGTCTGTTAAAGCTCTGTATACAAGGCATAGTTCATCTCTCAGTAACCTGTATAATCTGAGAGAGATGATCCTAGTTTTTGAAGAGTCTGTCAGCTGAGAAGTCTTTAAAACATAACCACTAATCTGGGCCGATTCCAATATCTAGCATAGTCTGTAAAAGGAGCAGTTGTCTAGAAGGTCAAAGGCCTTAATAAGACCTACAAAGATACTGCTAGCATCTCTCTGCACTGTAAGTCAAAAGTATGGCATAACTGCTCTATGTTTTATTCTTTCCTGAAGTATTTCACTGCTTCTTGGTAACTAAGACAATTCAGAGGGTATACTGTTTTTATAAGCTTTCTTAGTGGTAATGTTATGATGTTAAATTTTTTGTTAAATGTTGATAAAATATGTGTCAAAATCTTCCCTGTTTGACTTCAGGCAAAATAAAATGCTCTCATCCACCCTAACTTAAAGAGCCAATTCATACAATGTGACCTGTTTCTTATGGCACACCTTCCTTTTTTTTTTCACTGACCACAAGCTTTGTCACTATACCACCTGTGATATCTTTCTTCCTGAAGTTAAAGAATTAAAGGCACAGTCAGCTCAATAGTTATTGCACATCCATTTGTTTCCTCTTGAGAACAGGTTTAATACTAGTAGCTACATTTAAGCCTGGTCTGTGGTCTGCATCTAGCAGTGCAACATATTCATATTCACTAGTGTAGCTACTAGTATTAAACCTGTTCTCAAAAGGAAACAAATTCTTTAATTTTGAAGTTTACAAGTGAATCATTCTGACAGGGCTGTGTTTTATTGAAGTGCTTTAAAAGTGCTGTGATTTTAATTGTTCTACACACTGAAGAAGGGCTTTTTTCCTGAAAGCTTTGTGTTTTTGTGAGAAATAAATTGTGCTGCTGCTGCATTTTACTCAATGTGACCATATCTGGAATTTAGCTTTTTTTATGAGGCAATAACAGTACTACATGCAAGGTGGAGGCAAGCACAATGCATTGCAGCAACAGTGAAGAAGTGGCATCTGGGCCACACTATGGACCATGACAAAGAAGACACAGAATAAAATGATGCATGCATTATCATATTAAAACCTTAGCCATGCAACGTAATTGTGGGCAGAGCACAGTCATCATCATTTGCACAAATAGTTTGGGGACACACACTGATAGGTGACAACAACACTATAATATTGTGTAGGGTCATTCTAGGTGAATTCATTAGCTGTTTACTCTGCCAGCAGGTTATTGTGTGTCAGGGATCACATTCTCCAGTTGTGGTATTGAACCACCATGTAGAGTGTAAACAAGAAACTCCATGCCCTACAAGCTCTCCTCACCTTAGAGAATGCTCATGTCTGTGCAGTCACTTAGACATAGTTTAAAGCTGAGAAGAGCACACCAGCAGTTCAAGGCTATAATGTCTTTCACATATTTAGACCAGATCTAAATAGCAAGGGACTAAAGGTGGAAATGTCTTGATTTACATAAAAAATAAATATACCTCAAGGCTGGTCAAACAGGATGATGCAATTAAGCTTCTCCAAGTTCAGTTCATAGGTTCATAGGTTCATAGGTAAGTACTAGGCTATCGGCCCTTGGGCCTATACAAGCCTAGCCAAAAAGGTACCCTGGCTTTCACCACCCAAGAAAATTATTTTCCTGTGCCCCTGTCGAGCAGAGCCACAGAGGTGATCCCCGGGGTGAATTTCCTATTTACCATCCAATCATCAAGATTTTTTTTGAAGAGTGCTAATGAGGTGCTTTGATTGACATAGATAGGTAGTTTGTTACAGAGTATGGGAAGTCTCTGCAATAGGAATCTATCCTTCCAGCATGTTCTGTTTATTGTGGTGACAAGGTTTAGGTCCCTAGAGCGTATAGCTTGGAGGGATTGGGATTTCTTTAAGTGGAGCATGTCCAACAGCTCTGGGTTTGACATAGCTTTGTATGTTAGGCAGAGATCGCCTCTGAGTAGGTGATATGTGACGGAGTAAACCTGGAGTTTTTTGAGACCGGTAATACTCTTTGTGAAATATTTCTGCGTATTCACCATAGGCAAAATCCCATACCATTTCCTTACAAGTTCTAGGTCCACCTCTGTGACATAGGAAACCCATAACATGTATTTAAGATTACTAAAAACACTTGCCATCCAACCCAATACTATATTCATGGTGAATTTTATTACCCCACACTATTAACTGGGAATAATATATGACATCACGCATGCCAGCACAGAGATTCCTGGATTTTGTAAACACAGATAACCTGGACCAAATTGTCAATATGTCAACCAGGGATGCAAACATGCTGGAGCAGGTCTTTACTACTATGAGAAAGTGGTACAGGACCCCTAGTGTGATGTTCTCTCTGGTAAGGTCAGACCACAAAACAACCTTCTTTGAAGTAAAAATAAAATCCGCTACCTCAGCTAACTGTAGAATGTTCAGGAACTACTCTATGGCTAAGTTTCTACTATTAAGTAATAACATGGCAACATTTCAAGCCCCACTAAACCCTAAGATCACTGCTGCCTATGCAGAACTGTTTACAGAAACCCTATACAGTCATGTTAATAGCTGTATAGAGGCAGCTGTACCCACTAGGAATAAGTACAGAACAAACTCAGAAAACAAGCCATCCTGGTGGAATCACAGCATAAGCAAGCAGGGGTGTAGCTAGGATTTTCAAATTTGTACTGACAGCTCTCAAACTGCTACCCCCCTCCCCAGCCAAGCTACGGCCATTCTCGTAATTCACGGTTCGCTCTTTTAGTGTCGATGAAGAGGCATTTGCTGTAATGCCTCTTCAGTAATATAATATAAATTCACTCAAACTCGGTTCCTTGAATTGAAAATTAACCTGAAATGTCAGTTCTTTGAAAAATGCAGCATGGTAGTTGGGGTAGAGACTTTATGCTTTTGTTTTCTGTAACTAAGGTACAGGTTTTGAGCTTGAGTAAATTACTAACCACCTGCTACCACTAACTAGGATGTTTCATTCACACACACACCCCTACCTACCTCTTAATGCAAGAAATATGGACAAAGCCTAAAATAAACAGGGACAGATATTAAATAATGTTCTCGTGAACTTAGAAAGTTGCTAGAATAACAGGATTTGTGCTAGTATGAGAAAGTTGCTAGAATAACAGGATTTGTGCTAGTATGAATTTTTCTAAAGGACATGAAGTCTGAAGCTCAAATGTCTGTCATTATTTAGCAACTTCAGCCTTCAATGATTTTCTAGAAAATCACAAAATTTATGAGGAACAGACAAAAATATGGGGCAAAAATCTGGACATTCTGCAAAATGTGGACAGTTGAGAGGTATGCTACCTACCACACACACACACACACACACACACACACACACACACACACACACACACACACCTCTCAACCTCTTACAGCAACAAACTCATAAATAAAACTGAGGCAAAGGCCCAAAAATAAGGACATTTTTTTTTAAATATTGCTCTTATAAACTTAGAAAGATAATAGAATAGTAGTAGGTCTTGCATCAGTATGAATTTTCTGAAAGGTATGAAATCTGAAACTGAAATGTCTGCATTATTTTCTAACTTCAGTCTTTAACAATTTGCCACTAATTTGCCAGAAAACTGCAATTTTATGAAAAACGGACCAAAAATGTGATGCAAAAATATAAAATTGCCAGACAATACAGCTGGGAACCTGTCAAAGGAGGGACACCATTTTAATATGAGCACAGTTAACTTAGAGCAGCTGACAAAATTAGAGAATCTACATGCATTTCTGAAATAAAAGTAATGTATAACTCTGATCATTACAGTTATTTATAAAAGTAAAGTAAACCCTCCATGTTTTCTTCCAAAATTGCTATTTTGTGGAGGGATCATTAGGGAAGAGCAACATTTTGAGCCAAAATCAGGGACAGTTGAGGTTTGGCTATGCCTAATTCTATAAAGCAATTTATTTGCATGTACCTCTCAACCTGTTAATGCAATAAATCTGGACAAGGCCAAATATATTGAGGGAACATATAAACAGTACTAAAATTGCTCTTGTATAAACTGGGACAGTTGATAGAACAGGTCTTATTTTAGCATGCATTTTTCTGAAGGTTATAAAGTCTGAAACTAGTGTGTCATTATTTAGTGACTTAATTCCTAAATCATTTGCCAGAAAACCACAAATTTTGAGGAACAAACCAAAATAAGAAGCAAAAATCTATTCATTCTTTGAAAATCTGGACAGTTGGGAGGTATAGTTCAGCTGGGGCTGTCTAAGTTTGCCGCCCTTCCACCTCACAAAACCATGGTCGAATGGAGCCTCCCCTGCAGCCATTCCAATGATCCATTACTTTGCTATTTCACTCCATTTACCATAAACACTAATGTGCATACTGATTTACTTCTATGATGATTTTAACTTCATTTGAAAGTTTTATTTTGCATTTTACAGCACAAACACTAAGACATCTGCTAAACAAACTTGGCATTAAAACTTCTCTGCCCTTAAAACTCACATTCATTGAAACAACATTAAAACCCACATTCAAAGAAAAATACATTTTACCCGTGGCAGATAAAAATTAATTCTGGGCTGCTTTTAAATCATAGGCCCCTTGCATATGAAACATACATGTGCTCTTTGATACACCTTCCTATTGCTTTGAACATTTTTCCAGTAAACAATGAAACAAAACTGCCCAATTCAGAACATTTCCATCATAAAAGTCTACTCAAACTTCTACAGTCCACCATTATCAGTAAATAATATGCACAATCTCTGAAGTAGTAAAAAAAGTCATCTAAATAATTCCACGTTAAATAAACTAATGAAGAGGTTGCTGCTAGCAATCAGCTTTATATTTCATGGCTTCACCGAAAAATAAAGTGTCTGATGCCCCTGAGGAATAAATTGCCTAAATTACATTAAAAATAAGCTAGTTATATTGCAAGTACACAACATGTTGTGCTACTAGCAATGTGAGCCGACTTAGCATAATCAGCACTAAACTTCTCTTCCCCTGCAGCTCTCAGCTCCTTGTAAAATCTACGCAATACTCAACTACATCTCAACTTCGCAGCACAAGAAGTCTGGAAAAAGCCAAATTTATTGGGGTGGGTCAAAAGGGCAAAAAACAGGAACACATTAAACATTGCTTGTATAATCTTGGAAAGCTGCTAGATTAAAATGCTGTGTTACCATCATACATTTTACTGCCAAGGTCCCTGTGCAAAATAGCCAGAACAACATACCACTATGCCAAATCACCTGCTTTGTGAAAGAGAGGAAGACTGAAACTTAAATGGCTATCATTTAATGAATTCAGTTCTCACCATAGCTGTCAACCTCTTAGCACAAAACACTTGGACAAATCCAGTAATGAGGGAATACAGCCCTCAAACATATTCAGTGAATTCAGTTCTTGCCATAGCTGTCAACCTTAGCACAAAAAACCTGGACAAAGCCAATAACAGGGTATTACAATCCCAAAAATAAGGACACATTTCAAATAGTCATAAACTTAAAAAAATTGCTATAAAAAAGGTTGTGTTACTATATATTTATTGCTAGAATAAAAAGTTGTTTTACTATGTATTTTCTGAGGAATATGCAGTCTGAAATTCAAATGCCTGTCAATTTTACTTCTGACGAAACAAAAACAATTTTCAGCAGAGGCCCAGGGAGAAATACTGTAGACACATGTCTTTGTAAAATGGCAGGACACCAGAGCAAATCCACACAAACACAGGGATAAGATGCAGACTCCACACAAAAGGCACCCCAGCCAAGAATCAAACCAAAAAACCTATAGCTGTGAGGCAACAATACTGCCACTGCACCATCAAATATGTAAGGAAGTAAACATTCAGAAACCTGAAGTCTGAAATTTAAATGCCTGTCAATTTGTTAATCAGGACAGTCTGACTTGGAACAAAAAAAACAATTCTCAGCAGAGGCCCAGGAAAAAATAATGCAGACATGTCTTTGTAACATGGGAGGACACAAAAGCAAACCCACACAAACACAGGGAGAAGATACAGACCCCCCCCACAAAGAAGGCACCCCAGCCAAGAACCAAACCCAAGAACCTACAGCTGTGAGGCATCAATGCTACATTGCTACCACTGCACCATCAAATTTCAAGCATTGCAATATTTAAAAACCACAGATATGAGGAATAGATCAGATCAAATATGAGGCAAAAATCTGCAATTTTTTACAAATGGTGGTGGGTAGGGAATTCAGGTCTTTAACACCTGCATACAAGGTACAGGGTTCAAGCCTGAGGTATTCCCTACCACACCACCATGAGTAATCACCAGTACATCCCACCTGGGGCATTTTCACACACACACACACACACACACACACACACACACACACACACACCTCGGTTGCAAGACCTTCTAAATAAAATCCTTAGTTGAAGCGAGGCCAACATAACGCGTAAATCCTCCTGCTTGACCAATTTAACGCTTAAATCCTCCCACTCAACCAATATAACGCTTAAATCCTCCCGCTCGAAAAGCATTTGAACTGGCCGGAAATACATGCGCGGTGAGCTCCATTCCGACTGGCTGCCCTGATGAGCTGATGTCATCATGCAGTAAAGCGTGAAAAAAAACCCCAAGTGAAACATTAAAAAGCTACCCCCCGACGTCCCTGTAAGCAAGATGTATAGCAGAGGGAAGAAAATCATGGAAAAAATTTATTTATTTTTTATTTTGCATCTGTTTACTGGGATAATGCGACTGGACTCAGGTCCATTTATAGCGGAGGCCCGGGGAGAAAAGCTCCATAGTGAGATTAACAATCAGGCAAGAGTAGTACAAGCTAACATATATCAACAATAAGTGAGGTAAATTACAGATATGAAAAGTCCCATAAAATCCAGTCTATACTACAAGTGTATATTAGCAATATATAGGCAAAATACATTGATAGAAAGTCATATACAATCAACCTCCTACTAGAAAACCGTGAGGTGGGGGTATGAGGAATACAAATGACATGGACAAGAGTGCCATAATACCCAAATAGAAAATCAGCAGTTTAATACCTGACTGTAGCATATTTACATTAGAAGTAGTGGGAAGGAGGGTGTAAAGAGAGCTAACACTTACATAATACATGGTCATAGCCATGTATTAATTAGATGTGATTTTAATGCATTTTTAAAATGTGTGTTGGTGGGGGCAGTAGAAAGAGATAGTAACTGACTTAGTGCTGGGGTTTTATCAGGGTATTTGACTATATTATAGGCAATGACTTACTGCTGGTAATTGAGTAACTGGGGAAGTTCTAACCATTGTAGTTCCCTTAGAGATTGACAGTGATGGGTTCTGAAAGTGGAGTTATTATCAAACTTTGCAATTTTATTATAAAATGATTCCAGTTTGGCAAGATCAAGTTTTCTGATTTAGGTAAGAATTGGTGCAGCGTACATTAGAGTGGACAATAAATGGGTTTGGGCTAGGGTGATCCATGCCTGTTCTGAGAGGAATTGTTTATGCCTATACAGGGTACCCATTTTTTGGACCTTTTTTATAGTCCGTGAGATATGAACATCAAAGAAGAGGTTTTTGGTGATTTCGACACAAAGGAGTTTGGTGTGATTAGAGGGAGATATGATGGTGCCATTTTGGATGAGATTGTAAAGGACAGAGGGGCAGATATAGATTTGTTGGGGGTGAAAAGTAGCAGTTTTATCTTGTTGGGGTTTAGGATTACTTGGATATCTGTAATCCATTTTTCTACAGAAGTAAAGGATTCTTGAGTGAGTTGTTGTAGAGTGGAAAGGGATGGAGCAGGGCAGATGAGAGTTGAATCATCAGCATACTGTATAAGTGAAGCATGCTGGGTAGAAGTGTGTAAATTGTTTGTAAATATGGAGAACAGAAGTGGCCCTAATATCGAGCCTTGTGGTACGCCTATTGTAGTTGGGAGTAATGGAGATTGTATGCCTTGCCATTGGACTGATTGCTGTCTATGTGACAGATAGCTTTTAAACTAGGCAATAGTAGAGGGGGCAAAGGATAGGGAGGCCAGGGAGTCTAGTAGTTTGGAGTGTGAGACCATGTCAAATGCTTTGGATAGATCTAAAAATGTAGCAGATACAAAGTTATTGTTATTTCTGTGTAGCTTGAGCAGGTTGGTGAATGAGAGAAGAGCAGTTGTTGTGCTGTGATTTTCTCGGAAGCCATGTTGTGTAGAGGAGAAAAGATTGTGTGAGTTAAGGAATTTCATAACTTGAGAGTGAATATATTTCTCAAGCAGTTTAGATAAGGGGGGTAGAATGGCAATAGGGTGGTAATTTGAGAAATCATAAGAATTGCCTCCTTTATGAAGAGGAATAATATATGAAACTTTCCAGAGTCGAGGGATGTAGGCTTCTTGTATGGAGCGGTTGATGAGGATTGAAACTGGGTAAGATAGAGATTCAGCAGCAATTTTTAGGAAGTTGGGAGGTAGACCATCAGCTGCAAGGGTGGTTGGTCTCAGTTTTTGGAGGAGTTTTTTAATTGTGGAAGTGGGAACAGGTGAAAGAATAAAGGAGGGGATGTTATCGGAGCATTTGGTAGACATATGCATATGATTGGTATTGGATAGTTGGGAGGATAAAGTTAGGATAGATTCTGTGAAATAGTGATTAAATTGGATACTATATCATGGGTACTGTTGTTGGAAGAGGGGGCTGGATTGGTAGTTTTTCCTGGTTTTAGAAGTGAGTTGATAGCATGCCAAATCTTTTGTGGATCTTTTGAATGTTTGTTTTGGACCCCAAGGAAATAGTTCTTTTTATCTAGTTTGTTTTATTTCTTGGCCTGATTTCTGAGGTGTTGGAAGTTTTGTTTGGCTAGGCTAGTGTTATCCCTTTTCCAGATTTTCCAATCTTTATCTCTAGTCTTTAGTAAGGCTCTTCTATTCCTACTCCGCCACAGTTCATAGTTTGCCTTGACTCTGATTTTCCTAATAGGAGAAACTCTGTTAAGGACATTTAAGAGAGTACTATTAAAGTAGTTGATGGCCTGGTCTAAACCTAAGGTTAGTAGTGGTTCCCAGTTAGTTTGTTTTAGAGTATAGTTAAGGTCCTGTATGTTTAGTTTACGGTCATCTCTAACTTGTCTAAAAGTAATGGGCTTGGGTATGTTGGTGTGTTTGAGTATGAGGAATGTGGGAAAATGGTCACTGAGACCATCTGGTAGGTATCCTACCATGTAGATGTGTTTGGGGTGATTGACTAGTGCCCAATCTAGAATGGATTGTTTATGTTTTTTTATCAACTCTAGTTGTTTTTTGAATGAGTTGTGAAAAACCAAAGAAATTGATATGACTAGTGGGGTTGTTAGAAATGTAAGTTGTCCAGTCAGTGTTTAGGTCACCTAGTAAGATAGTTTCCTGTTGCAGATTCTCTGAGATCCACTGCAATATTTCCTCAATAATGGGGGAGTTGTTTCCTGGGGGTATATAACAGCCGAGAATATTGATCTTTTTGGTGTTGTTTAGGTGTAGAGTTGTACTTAAGATTTCGGCATTATGAAACTTGGGTAGAGGGATTTGTAGAGGTTTAATGTTGAGAGAATCTTTAAAGAAAATTGCAACCCTGCCTCCCTTTTTGCCTACTCTGTCCTGTCTTAAGATATATCCTGGTGGGAGGATTTCTTCATTTTGGATATTGGGTTTTAGCCGTGTCTCAGTGATGGTCAGTATGTCTGGGGAGTAGTGGGATATAAATGCATGTAGGTCAGGAAGCTTATTGGATATGCTCCTGGTGTTTATTTTGACAATTAACAGGTCAGAGTTCTGTTTAGTTGAGAGTTGGGTCTTAAATGGACCTATGTTTGGGTGTATATCTTCTGATATAAGTAGGTGGCATAGAACCCAGCTAGACAGAAGTCTCATCAAACTAAATGAACAACTCAAAGGGAAAATAAAGTTTACCAAATCCACATTTGAGATAAATTTGACCTCCTAGGCCAAGGACTACCCCGAGGTATTCTTTAGCTATGTCCGCAACCTCAAAGGCAATACACAATTATCTGCAGAACTTATTGTCAATGGAGTCACCTATACTGAACCAGAAGATACAGAAAACCAACTAGCAGACAAATTCAGCTCTAACTTTACCCCTGTCCCTCCCAGCTTCTCATCAGCAAATACTATCAAATATAACTCTCCCTACTATCACTAAGGAACAGATCCTTAATCCTCTCTCTAAGGCCAAGAACACTGCATCAATGGGCCTAGATAATATCCCAGGCTGAAATTTAAATAGCATGAAACATGACCTATGAAACCCTATGGCATCATTATTTAACTGTATCCTTCAAACAGGCTTTGCAGCTCACAAATGAGCAGCAGCAACCATCATCCCTCTGAACCAAAAGGTAGACCATCTACAGTCCCTGGAAACTATAAACCCATAAGTCTTACAAGTCTCATATGCAAAGCCATGGAAGAAATTATGATGGAAATGACAATAATGACATAGGAAACCTGCAGACACTGGACACAACTCAGTTCTGTTTTGTCAAGGGCACGTAGTGCCTACTAAACCTGGTGTACTTGCCTACTGTATCTGTGGACTTCCTTGAGAAGGTCACCAAAGCATTGGATGCGGGCAAAATGGTTCACACTGCCTACCTTGACCAGGCCAAGGCATTTGACATAATACTCCACTTGGGCATTCTTGACAAACTCAAGAGGTTAGGCATAAATCCTTATTTCAACCGGTGGAGACGGACAGGACTCAGGAAGTGAGAATTAAGGAGTGCACCTCTACAAAAAGGCCAGTCACCAGTGGAGTTCCTCAGGGATCAGTCCTGGAATCTCTCCTTTTTGGTATCTACTTTTCTGAAGTCAAGGCCAACATGAAAGAAGGCAAAGACATTGAATCCCCACAGACACTAATGTTCTCCAAGAAGGACTGACACAGACAAATAACTGGTGTCAATGCCATAGACTAAAACTAAATGCCAAAAAATGCATAATAGCATCCTTCTGGTAGTCAGCCACCCCTGGCACTATCATATTGACAACACACCTCTAAGGGTTGATTCAATTGCCTTTGACCATCACATGTCTACAGTAGTGATGAAATCATTCTATGTTGTGCAACTTATAAACAAAGCTATGGCATCAAGGTCTAAGGAGGTTATTGCTCCACTGTATTATGCATTCATCAGCCCTATTATTGAGTACAATGCCCCCTTTGGTATGTACCTAAAAAGGCACATCTGACAACTGGAATGTCCACAGAAGGTCTTCACTAAAAGAATACAGGTGTAAGTAACTTGTCATATGCAGACCATCTCAAAGCCCTATCCCTGTCTTCTGTCTCCCACTGGCTGCTGAGGGAAGATCTAGTTTTGGTATACAAGACATCATCAGACCCCACACTGATGGACCTCTTGTATATCCACAAAACAAACAGCACCAGAATTACCTATTCTAATGACTTAAACCTTTCCTGTGATGTTAATAGGACTTGTTGAATAAGCAGGTATCTGTCTCAAAGACTATCCCTTCTCTAGAGCAGGCTCCCCATTCAAATGAAGTAGAGTTCCTTCCTAACCCAATTCAATTGTAACTTTGACAATTGGAAGGGAACAGGAAATTCATACATGGTTTGTCATCTGTATCTCTAATAGACACAGACAGCCTATAAATGGTTCATATCCCAGGCCCCTACTTCTAAGTGTTCTGTCTCCCACCAGTTGTTGAGAAGAGATCTATTTCTGGTATACAAGACATCATTACACCCTACTCTGATGGACCTCATGTATATCTGCAAAACAAACAGCACCAGAATGACCTATTCTAATGACTTAAACCTTTCCTGTGATGTTAATAGGACCTGTTGAAAGAGGCGGGTATGTATCTCAGAGACTGCCCCTTCTCTAGAGTAGGCTCCCCATTCAAATGAAGTAGAGTTCCTTCCTAATCCAATTCAATTGTAACTTTGACAATTGGATGGGGAACAGGAAATTCATTCCTGGTTTGTCACCTATATCTCTAATAGACACAGGCAGCCTGTAAATGGTTCATATCCCTGGCCCCTACTTCTAAATGTTTTATCTCCCAAGCACCTGCTTACACTTACCAAGGCTATCCGAACTTGTCAGAGACTGGGAAAGCATGGATAGACTTAAAAAGGTCCCAGTGGTTGTTAGCCTAGTAAATGCCTATGAACCTATGCTGTGACTATTTACAGTATCCACTATGATGACATGCAGTCTCAGGGACTGATGCAGTCTGTGGTAGAGAAAGTACAGAACTACAGGGTCAAGTACATTTACCCTGACATAATTCTGAATGTTGGATCCTACTGAGCTGCATTGTGTTCTTTGTGCCCACTGGTGATAACAAAGATGTACAACTACAAAAATGTTCACAAGAACCTTGGTGAGGACTGCAAGGTATTGGCCCTGAGAAGTGTCATTGTCCACATCCATGCAATCAACAAGAGTTGGTTGCTGCAAGCTGTGTGGCCATAGCTACAGTAAAGCAATCTTAGCTGCAGTTTATGCAGCATATGATTGGCCATCTCATATTAGGACTCCCCACAGCCACACACTGCATAGCCTGCAGCAGCATACCAGACAATAGTTATTGATGGGATGGAAGTTCTCATCAAAGCACCCATGGAGACTGTGACACCCCTACACTGACCCAGTAATTAAGGAGCCTCAATCCTCACCACTAGCACCAGTGAGAGACATGCACATTGGGAGGATTACAAGTACACACATAGTGAAGTACAATTTCCCTTAAGAGCACACAGAGATCACAGTCAGTCTGGTGCTGGTTTCTGCCTCTTTCTTCAGATCCCCAATAAGACTCCCCACTGGCTATAGGGTTAAGAGCTCAGCTGAGTGGTGAAGCCAAAACCTCCAGCACCCTCTCTGTCCAACCAGTGCTTTCTGTCCCTGCCCAAGTAGCTCACACACACACACACACATGCACACACACACACACACACACACACACACACACACACACACACACACACACACACACACACACACACACACACACACACACACACACACTGAGAGTTGATTTATATACAAACACACAGACACTCCTGCGGAAGGCTGGCACATGTTTACTAGCTATGCCCCCTTCTGCCCAGACTATAAGGTAGTTATTACTGCCACCAACCACTACTTATCAGCTTCTCTAAGACCCTTACAAAGGGTGCCCAGTCCTACTGTGTGATGTTACTATTATCCAAATGGTAAGTGTCACCAAGAGCAAGGTTACTGGAGTGGCCTATACAGTGTCACCAAATTCATATGCAAGTATGCTAAGAGCTTAAATATCTCTAAACAAACCAGCCACAATTAAAAGGTTTAGATATATTTAATAATACACAATAAAATAATAAGACAGTACTCAAACAACACTGTAACTGCAGAGTTCAGAATCACAGGATATATTTTAAAACAACATTGCAGGACAGTCTCCAATAAATACAGAAAACATCTAAACTAATCTTTACTATATTCCTATCTATATCTAAAATATGCTATGCCCTAAATAACTTACTTATAGAGCAAGCCAAATGCAGATGATGGATGTTTCTAGGTCCAAGACAAGATACAAAATGCCCAGTCTCCCTCTCTGAGAGAGTTTTTAAATTAATATCACATATTACTGTTGGGTTAGTCTGGATGACATCACTCTTTGTCACCTGCCTTCAGTTCCCAGGTTGACAGAAACTAGCATAATTTTAACATCTCTATGTGGGAAGTACATATCTCTCAGAATTTTGCAGAACTTGAAAGTTGTATAACAATAAAACGCTTTTACATTTGAAACCTAGTAATTATTTCTGTTTCAAGACAATAGGAAAATCTCTAGCTCTAGACATTGTGTCTGCTTGCTGCACTGAAACTGAGATAACACAATTGTAAAACACTTCACTTTTCAACGTATTTTCTTGAAGTTTTGCAAGTTAACGCTGTATGTTCTAGCTACTACTATTAAAACATACATTTGCACAGGTATATAGTTTATATACATTTCTGTTCTTTTCCAGTAGGGTACACTGTGGTTACATTCTTGAAGCTCAGTACATAACATATAGTTCTCTTACATTTGTAAGACAAGCATGTGAATCATATTAAAATTCACAAATGACATATGATTATTTACAAAATTCCAGATAGCTGGGCTGTCAGTGTCACAGAGACTATACCTGCGACCATAGATCTGAACAACAACAGCAGATCCATATTTGTACATTTCCTGTGACTATAAAGGTGTTTCACATCACCACAATCTCCACAGTAGTGTTAGGAGCTGCAGTTTGTGTCTGAATTACTGACCCACACTTCTGTTGAGTTATGACAGGTATTGTGTCTAGATCAGGGACTGATATGAAATTGTAGTAGTGCAAAACTCCAGTCCTCTCTCCTATGGTGGGCATACACATATTAGAGGCAATGCAAATGCCTGAACTGTGTGGGCTGGGGACTCATGAGGAGCCAAGCTGGGCTCACACTCACAGGTGACCTCCTGTGTAGTGGTGATATTGGGTTTTGATTTGTAAGTCCACAGGGGAATGTGCTGTTGGTGTTGTAGGGGAATCCTCCCATGAGAGGGCTGTAGACAGTGTCATATTTTCATCACACTGTGCCACATGCATGTTGTTATTGACATCTTCAGAAACAGGTGACATGCTGACAACAGGAATGTCCTTATACCACTGTGTCAGCTGGAGAAGTATGATGGTCCCTGTAAAAGATGGACATCTGTTAAGAACTTAGCAGGATGGTGAGTAATGTGACTGATATCAGCCATTCTGTTGAGCAGTGCTAGCATTCAGTACAGTGACCTGTGGTTACTCCATCCAAACCTGCTTCAACAATGGGAG
Organism: Protopterus annectens; assembly: GCF_019279795.1. NCBI lineage: Eukaryota > Metazoa > Chordata > Ceratodontiformes > Protopteridae > Protopterus > Protopterus annectens. The sequence goes on along the minus strand of NC_056746.1, from coordinate 308,681,212 downwards.
GCAGATAACACTTCCCCACTTGTGATTGTATTACCTGTTTGTACTGAGGTAGGCCAACTTTGTCTTAAAGTGAATGAGGAGTATCAGTTGAACATAGCAGAATGTCACAGAATAGGAACTCGCCCAGCTGCAGGGTGCATATACCATGCGCATCACCCTTTTATAGCTGTCTTTGTATATTTGCTACATGTGTGCACTGATGTGTTCTCTTTTCCTCATCCTCATACAAATCAAGTCGTGCTGCAGGATGTGAGATTTGGTCATCTTAATGTGAGCTGGCCAATGACTCTAGCTTTGTGTTGCCAGTAGTTGTCAGATCTGTCCCTAAGCAGGAGGACAGAGCTCTCACTTATGAAGGTGAACTGGAGGGATCACTGATAGCCTCTGTGCTTACTTCTTATGGGTGGACATAGGGTCCTCTTCTGACAGTAACATTGATGTGTTCCCCCATCAGCTCCCAGCATCAGTTGCAGAGACAGATATCATCTGATATTTGTCTACTGAATGTGACTTATTTCATGACCAAAAGGTATGACCATTAAGCCACTAGAGGTACAACTTGCCCATGATATCAGTCATGGAGGTCACTGATCGCTAGGTGTTCTCACTGGGCTGTTCTAGCATCTAACCATGACCTCTCTCGTAACCTATCCAGGTGTTTCCCTCCCTTCTGCATTATTCTTTATAACTTATTTATTTTCCAACTCTCTTCCTCATCAGTTTTCCACACTGTTTCAGTTTATGTCCATGTACTGTTAGCCCTAACCTTTGTGTGTATATCACCGCTGTCTCTCTATGTCCACATTTTAGGTTTGCTTTTCTCTGCCATTGCTACCTTTGTTTCTCTTACTATCCATTACCCAACCATTTCTTTCTACCTACCATACCAACCCTTCTTCGTATATTGAAAATCGATGTCAATTTGCCCCACAAAATAACGATTGCGCTTCCTTCCTGCTGACCTATCATACCTGAATGTTTCCTTCTGTGTTGCTTTCTGCTTGCTTTATTCCTGTTTCCTACATTTATATCTTCCCTCCTCTCTATTTCAGTAATTAACTGGTTTGCCACTTTGCTATGCAGTCCCTCTGTAGGTTAGCTGCAGTGACAGCTGGGTAACTCTTTATTGCACATGTGGACTTGCACGATTTGTGTGATAATTGCCCGCCTTGCGGGTGATGTTTGACACATTAGTCATGGTGCTAATCCTCCACTGTGATGGATTAGCATCTCTCTTCCCCTTAATGTGGCTCTTCTTATTTACTTTGCAGTAATTTGCTCAACATTTCTATTGTGTGAACACATATCTGATTATCTTTGGACCATGCCAAGCTACCTGCTCCACACCTTGAGGTCCTGCACAAGCAAGCAGTACTTGGCTATGAATTCCATTCTGTGTTTTTTATGTCAAGGATAACCAAGAAACACCTTTAACAATATCAGTGCTGCTCAGCCTGCATTTACCTTTCATATGCCCTTCAAATCCCCACATCCTATGAGACACGTGGCATCCCATGGCATTATATTTGATGCTGGTTAGGTGCAATGGTTTCTGTTAGTACTGCTACCACTTTCTTGGTAGACTGAATGTACAGTGCTCACACAGAGTAATTATTGCATTTATGGTCACAGCATCGAAAACATTCACATCCATTACTGTCATTTAGAGTGATAATATATACCTCAGAATTTGCCATATACATGCTTCAAATATTGCACAAAGCTTGCTTATTTTGGCTCAGCATCTGTGATAAATTAATGACATTTCTGGAAAGCACAATAAAAATGCAGCAAATGATACAGATAGCAGTTTGAAAAAGTTAAACTGGGATGCTTCCCTGTAGGATATAGTTATAAACAATTATTGTAACAGATCATTCAAACAGAAAATAATTTATTCAATATGATCTGAAAACTCACTTTACTATAAAGGTTGAGATGACCTAGTTGAAATGAACTTTCCATTTCTACTCACTCTAGTTGTCACTGCGTAACATTAGTCAGTTACAGCACTCCCTGCAGAACCCTGATATGTGCATTTAATGTTAACCAGGCCAAGGAAGCAGTAAGGTGAGGATGTCACATATCTTCTTGAAGAATAAAACAAATCATGAATTATGTAATGATGCAGGCATAACATTTCTACAAGTAGATATCCTGTAAAGTATTTTTCCTACTGAGCTATCCTATACCTTATTGAAAATGATAGTAGCTCTCTCTTATGGAAGTGCTTGTAGCCAACTTAAAGATGACTGCAGATGTAACTGAGCGAGCTGTGTTATAATTAGAACCAACACATCCGACATTTCAAGGCCTTATATGATTTATCCTTCTGAACTTTACAAGGCGTGTGAGATCAGTTTTAAAAAAGGCTGAATTAGTGTTGATTTCGTTCAGTATTTTTATCTTTTAAACATTTGCATTTGGGTCAGATGATGGTCAGCTTTACCTGCTGTTGCTGGAGCCACTGAGCAGGTAGTAGTGTTGCACCTTTCTTACACCTTGTCCAGTTGAACAGAAGTTAGGTTACCAGCAAAAGTACTGCCTTAGAGCAAGTAATAATTCAGATTATAGATTGTGTCTATGTACACACACACACACACACACACACACACACACACACACACACACACACACACACACACAAACTCAGTCATCATTTTCAGTTGATCTTTCTCTCTCTGTCTATAATATATATATATATATATATATATATATATATATATATATATATATATATATATATATATATATACCATCTCTGAGATCACACAACAGTGGGGAAATATATTTCACATTCCCTCTATTACAGTGATCTTGCACAAACAGCATCAACCAGCTGATCTGTTGGATACATGGACTTGACAGAACAGCTTTTAACTATATACACTCATCTATCAACTTGGAGAAACCCATATGTGTGTTGTATGTATACATACACACACGCACACACACACGCACACACACACATATATTGTATGACAGACTAAAATGTTGGTGCTACTAACGCTGTACAAAAAACATCAACAATGTAAATGTTGGCACATTAGTACACATATGGCAAGCAGTAACCTTTGCACATGTAACATTAAAATAAAAAAACAACAATAAAATTTTTTTGCATGGGGCAAGCTCCCTGCACATCTCATGTGGGGAGGGCTGTGCCCCAACACACCTGAAAATTATATATAATACCCCCAAGATTGCAGAATATTAAAGAATTGGCATATTGCCCAACCCCAAGAACTGGGCGAACTTGCACACCTTTTGACCATCTGCTTAGTCAACCAACTAAACCGATGACTAAAACTATATTTGATTCCTCCAGATATCTATGGATGCATGCATGTATTTGTTTACAAGGAAAGCCCAACTTGGAACAAAGCCAATTTTTCAGCGGTGGCCCAGGATGAAACATTCCAGACGCAGGTCTTTGAAATGTGGGAGGAAACCCACACGAACACAGGGAGGACATGCAGACTCCACACATAAGGCACCCCAGCCAAGAATCAAACTGAAGAATCTCTTGCTGTGAGGTGACAATGCTACCACTGCACCATCTATATACCTATCTATCTATCTATCTATCTATCTATCTATCTATCTATCTATCTATTTAAATGTATAATCCGTATGAGGAAAACTGTAACAAACTTAAAAATTATTGGGGTATTTTCAAAGAAAAATATGTGAAGTGAACTATGTTGTGTTAAAGCCATATCAGATTAAGAAAAGGTAAATCATTTTAAGATATAAGAATCTGCATTGCACTTGTCTTTTCAGTAAATGCAATATGTGAAAGAAAATGTATAAACTGGTATATAACTATATTTTTTCTGTTAAAATGTGCTACAATTTGAAAAGTAAACTTATCTCTGCTTCACAAATGTGTGCATGTTGCTAGGTTAATGTTTCTTGGAGACACTGAGCTAGGTCAAAGATCATTTCCTTACTTGGACTGTGGCTTTCTAAATCTAATCCTTCCACTTAGATACGTAACTGGGGAATCAAAAAAGCATCTTCCAAAATTTCAATCAAAGCAAAAGATACATGAAATACTGTTTGAGTCTTGTATAAAAAGTGACAGGGGGAGTTATTAAGAAAGAAGACAGCATGACCACACTGCTATAAATAGCACAGTTTAAACTGCACAATGTGGCCCAATTGGGATTAAGTATGTATAACTAATGACATAAAGCAGACATGCCAGGGACAGTGCTGCATAATGAAGCCATGCATCTGTGAAAACTGCACTGAACACACATGCGAATAGGCTGCACTGAAATAGTTTGAGTGGTCATCAAGCAGTTTACATGCTCAATGCAATAAGTGATCACACACCCATCAAAGTGTTGCATATATGCAACATGGGCAAAACTTTATAACGGTACAATGGCTACAGAACAAAGAAACAACTAGTTTTGTTTTATAACTGGGAAGGAAATGGTTGTTAGAAGAGACAGTAAGGGAAAGAGCAAGCAGAGAAATATATAAAAGCACTGTGAGAAGAAAAAAATGTCAAGGGATCGAGAAAGGGGTAGTCTTTTTCTGTGGGACAGAAGCAGAGAATAGAGATGGATGTAGGGACGGACACATGGACATATAACACAAAGACTGGCAGGTGAAATAGTGATACAAATGGAGGAGCAGCAATGAAAAGAGACAGACAGACAGCAGGCAGATTACTAATGATAAGAAGGACTGGACAACAAACAGGGGAAGCTGAATGACACACAAGGAAGGGGGGGCACAACCTGAATGGTCATAGGGTGAGCTGAGGAATGGCTGCCAATCCTTCCCAGCAGGAAAGCCCCCAGAAGTCTGTCACTGTCACTTCCATGTCTGACATCATTAGATGGGCTACTTCACCGATGGCCTAATGGTCAGGGCTGGTCAGCTTTGTGATTCTGCTAGCCACATGTGGATGTGCCCCAGGATGCCAACATGAATACTGAGTCACTTGTTCACCTTAACCCTGACCAAATGCCACATGTCCTGCCAAATGACACAGGAGGGCCCCTCTGTGCCACTTTCTAATAAACAGCCCACACCACTCGCTAGGGAAGCTGCACCAGATGTTAACCCTCTAGGTAACCTTTCACAGGATGACATTTGTCACTCTGTAGACAGGCTGGCCTTTGGAGTGCTGAGGACCAAGCAGTCAGTTTATAGGCTGATGCAAGGCACTGTGGCTCCTGCCACACCACTTCCTACTCCACATCTGATGCTGCAGAAGAAATGAGTGTAAATGGATTGACATAAAATGAAAAAGAAACAAAATAAAAAGAAGATTATGACAGATAGAAAGAGAACAGAATACAAACATCAATGGTCAGTATGACATGGTACACAGGATACAAACAGAGATGGACAGTATGACATGACACACTGGATACAAACAACAATGGTCAGTATGACACAGTACACAGGATACAAACAGTGATGGTCAGTATGATGTGGTACACAGGATACAAACAGCGATGATCAGTATGACATGGCACACAGGATACAAACAGCAATGGTCAGTATGACACAATACACAGGATACAAACAGCGATGGTCGGTATGACATGGTACACAGCATACAAACAGAGATGGTCAGTATGACATGGTACACAGGATACAAACAGCAATGGTCAGTATGATGTGGTACACAGGATACAGACAGCGATGGTCAGTATGACATGGTACACAGCATACAAACAGAGATGGTCAGTTTGACATGGTACACAGGATACAAACAGCGATGGTCAGTATGACATGGTACACAGCATACAAACAAAGATGGTCAATATGACATGGTACACAGGATACAAAAAGCAATGGTCAGTATGACATGGTACACAGGATACAAACAGCGATGGTCAGTATGACATGGTACACAGCATACAAACAGAGATGGTCAGTATGACATGGTACACAGGATGCAAACAGCAATGGTCAGTATGATGTGGCACACAGGATACAAACAGTGATGGTGAGTATGACATGGTACACTTTATTAAGACATGCCCTGACAGGAGAAAAAAAGCAGTCAGCAGGTTATTGTTTATGCAGACTGTTTGGGAACACCTATGAAAAGACAGGGAATAAAACTGGAGGGTTAAGATTGGCTGTGTCATTCACGCATGGTATGTATGGTATCTAGTGTGTGCGTGTGTGTGTGTGTGTGTGTGTGTGTGTGTGTGTGTGTGTGTGTGTGTGTGTGCGTGCGCATGCACACGCAATGGACAATGAAGCAAGAAAAAAAAGAAATAATCAAAGTGAATACAATAAATGTCCAGCACTATAAAAACAGTAGTACATGGCATTGTCATACAGACTGTGGCAAATGCGGAGATGTGTGGCATAGGGCTGGCAAAGTACCACAAATGAAATAATACAAATAGGTAAAGGGCAACTAATTACTGTTGTAAGAGTCTATATGGAAAACTGAAAGTCTGATTGCAGTGGTAAACAGCTGCAGTACAGTTGTCATACTGATACCATTTCAGGAATAGCAAGTTCACTGAAGGAGAACTGCACAGGTACAAATGTGTTTCAAAATGGCAGTCTGACAAGGGCAATGAGCTGCTACAGCAGTAATCACATACCTAGGAGCCAATGACAATGAAATGATGAACTACTACAAAGGAGAAAAAAATCAGCCTGATTTCAAGGGTGTACCAAGGACCATGAGAGTTAGTAAGCCTATGTCAATGCCAAGAACAACTAGTCAAGGGCATTAGCACGGCTACAAATGCATTTAAAACCATTTAGCAGTCCTATAGCCACTAAAGAATTATGAAATAGTTATGAAATAGTTACTTTTAAATCATAGTCCAAAACTGAGTGGTGCTGTAATAAGCAGGTAAAGCAGATCTACAGATCAGCAATACAGTACACTTATTCTGACCACTGGAGAGTTTAGCATTCGTCCTCTTGAAGGTAAGTCTGCTTTCTGTAATTTCCTCCTCCACTGCAAAATACAAAACAAAACACAATAATGAATACAGTATACCCATGGATATCACAAAGAAGCTATATCTATCAGTAAGGCCTGTTGTAGGATGTGAAAAATATAAATGAAGCCTTATTGTAATACTCCAGTTGTCTTTCTGCCTCTCTAACCTTTTCTTCCAATTGATTGGTTAAAAAACACAAAAAGAAAAATCTAGCAAAGCTGGACTTTCCACTGCATGATACCTTAAACCTCTTGTGTCAGAGGCAACCTGGGATATATGCAAATGACTCCTTAAGGCTATCAGGTGTTTCAGCTAAATGGCAGTTTTGAATGTGCATGACTTTTTATTTTACTTTTAAGTCTATTTATGGACAATTGCAGGCCAATAAACCCAAACCCCTCTAGCTGTGGACATGCATGTTTCTGCCTTCATATGGCATCATCAGCATGGCATATCCAATTGATTGGTGGAAAATTTTATTTATTTATTTTTACATTTGATTACTGGGAAAGTCTGACTGGACAGAATGTCCATTTTCAGCAGAGGCCCGGGGAGAAAAGCTCCACAAAGAACAAAGAAAGAAAGAAAAGAAAGACAAGATGTCTAAAGTAAAGATAAAAAAGAAGGAAGATTACAAATAAAAAAACAGTTGTTGGAACAGGCCTAGGTGGCACATCTTCATATCACTATAACTGTGCTGGCGCTGCTCACCAGAATATTTAAAGCCTGCTCCATCATTCGCCACCCTGACAAGTGAGCACCAGGCATCAGCTCTCATAACTAGCAGGCATTTCCTGTGGTATATGTGCAACAGGTACAGAATGATTTTATGTTCCACATTGCAGCATGCAGGAGCCCTACTGTGCACAGATCCTGCAGATGCAATGTCCACTCACTAGTTCAAGTGTGAAAATGATAGTTGGGGCATAATGCCACAAGTCACAGGCATCGTGTAATGTACAACAATGGTAGTACAGTACTGTGATGCCCATCTATGGCAATGTGATGCATTTGGTCAATAGTGCAGGACAGAGTTACAGCAGGGCACACACCTTTTGTGACCTACATGCCTGAGCATGGCAATGATGGATAGCTGCTGGGTAGCGTGATAATCATGTCCATTACCACACTGCAGATGTGTAGTAATCTGACCTGGTTGTAGAGCTGTGCACATTTTAATTGCCCACAGTGCACATGCAGGCAATTTGCAGTATAGGGAGCAACAGGGCATTCATGCATTGCATTTATGGTGCGATTATTCTCATTAGCATAATCATCATGGTCTGATCTCCTCAAAAGTGTGATGAACAACATGGACACTATACAGTGAGACACCATACTATAGACAGCCACGGAGGATAGTGAATAAAACTAACATACAAGGAAACTGGCAGCAAACATTGATGGGATAAATCCATGGTGTATTGTTGAAACAACAAGGCCACAGAGAATATTGTGGTGGGGTGAACTTTCACTCATGCCTCACTGCCCAAGAATTCCAAGGTCCAATGTTGGAGGCTCCCTGTGTCCTTACTGATTAGTTTCATGATAAGTCTTTCCATGGCTGTGCATATGAGGTCTTATGGGTCTATAATTGCCTTGGGATGCAGGGGAATAATTGTAAGCTGTTCTTCATTCACTAGGTACAAAAACTCTATGGAGGCTGAAGTTGAACAATCTTGTTATGGGGTAGCTAAATCATGCTATTTAAGATGCAACCAGGGATAGTGTAAGAACCCATCAATGCTGATTTTTATTTTTTGATAGCGCTTTTAGAAAATTTTCTTGGTCTTGTTTGACATCTGGAAGTGAGTCCGTTTCAGGTGTATATTGACGGACTGATAGAAGGGAAAAAGGAGTAAAGTTACAGATGAATTTATAGACCCTTTGGTTCATTATATCTTCGGCCTTGGTTTGGGTAATACTGATCACAATCATCTTGGTGCATTGCTCCTTTCTGCTTTTGAGATTATAAATATAACTAAAAAAGACCATCTCATTATTTTCAGCTTAGGTAGCTATTTTAGCCTCAAACTAGACCTTGGTCGAGTTTATTAAGCTCCTCTGTTGTTTGTTTATTTCACTGGTGAGGGTTTTATCATTTGCGGAATTACTCTTCTTACATTTGGACATGGTAAAGCTTGTTGGTATTACAGTTCCACCATATAAGTTTGATTCAGGGTTTAGCCTGTACTTGTTCCTAGAGGAAGCTGCTGCAGCTGTTTCTATGATGGTATAATGTGGTGGCGCACATTTCCATGTATTCAATGGAGTTAACTGGTTTTGGTGGGGATTTGAATCCTGCAGATGCATCACTTTGGTAGTTTGTTTTAGAAAACTTTCTAAAGGTATCGTAAGTGAAGGTGATCTCAGGTTTTAAGTTTATTTCAAAGGGAATAGCTTTATAGTCATACCTAACAAGTGACAAAGATACACAGGGATCATGCAGGATGCCCTCATATTAGTAAGGACAAGATCTAATATGTTGTTCCTCTAGTGGGTACTTTGAATAATTTTTCTAGTTTGCTTGTACTGACAAAGTCAAGGAATCTTGATGCGTGTGCACTAGTGGTGGTGTAGTGAAAAGGCATAACATTTATTTAAAAAGCATCTAGCAACCCATTAAACTACAAGAAACACGCTGGGACTCATAGTCCAATTGCATATAGTAAAGCACTAATTTGTGGCTATGTATGCAGGAATTCAAAAGACAAATGTGTAATGCATTTGCTAACAGCCTGGTATAGCCCACTGGACCCAAGTGTCCCTTTTCAGGGACAGCCCTGGAGCACTGTCTGCTGAAGTATATGGTAGATCCCTGCACTACAAGAAGCAGTTCATTAATAGCTCATAGCATTATTAGTCTGCACTAATGAAATGTTAAATACTGTAGCTCTGATTCCTAATTTTTCTAATAATGCAATCTTTGGAGAAGATTTTTTATAAGTTTTAGATAACTATAGAATCTATGCTTTGGCCAGCTGTACTTCCAGGACTACATGGCCATAGTAAATAGAAAAATGAAGGGTTTAGAAGACACACAGTGAGGTATGATTTGGCTCTGGGTGGAAAGGTTAGATAAATCAAATACTGAATTTTGTCAAACACTCCTGCTAAAATATTGAAGGATGTCAGTGTAAGAATTGTCTGGAAATGTGAATTTTAACAAAAGGATCTATCAGATAAAGTGATAAATAAGTCAGTGTGAAGACTGAGAGAGAAGTACCCCTAATTTAGAATAACTTAAGTGGAATAGCAATTTAAATTTTGGAAGAGATAGAGTGCTCTCATACTGAAGGGAAACACGCCAGGAACCTGAGCAAAGCTGTAAATGCCTCCCTGCTATATCAAAGCAGACAGTTAGTTAGAACACAAGATACACTTGAAGGGAAAAGTTAATAAAGCCACACCTGAAGAAGAGAAATGGAGGCAGTTGGTACCACTGATGGAAGAAATATTTTCATGATTTGCCATTTATAGGAGATGGAACAGTCAAGGGAGAAAGCCCATGTCTGCATTTGTAGGAGAATGGGCTTTGGTCTCCATGTCATGTCAGATTATTGAATAACTCGTTCAAGTCTGTAATGCCTTTTCTTCTATCTTTTCAGTTTACACCCTTAGCTCCTTATGGCATCCAGAACTTTTTTTGAGGGCTAGCTTCTTTAATTAAGCAACTTATCAGCTAAAAATAGGCAGCATTAGAAAGTGCAACACATTAGTAATAAAATAATAGTATGACTGTTAATCTAGGACATGCTGTGGCAGAGAAAATAACCAGTATTTGTCACCAATTATTCATAGTATTATATTTATGTTTATATTTTCTTAACTGAGAGCCCTACTTGTTATTGAGGGGTATGGTGAGATGGGTCTACCTGACAACACCGACACACCACAACACCGACAACAAAATCACACAGTTCACAAACACGAAACCTCACATGCCCGACACACCATAATACCGACAATCAACAAACAAAACAAATCCCCTGTCCAAAAAGCACACACACAACACAAGCACACCAAAATCCTTACAAACCCACACTAAACCTCACATACACAACTATCTACAACCTTAACCCAAACCCTAACCCTAAGGTCCGTCACTATCGCACACTCACCTAACCCGCACCCTAACCCTAACTCACTTAACCCGCCCCTAACCCAAAGACTATCACTACCGCTCACTTACCTAACCCGCGCCCTAACCCTAACTCACTTAACCCACCCCTGTCCCTACAGACCGTCAATATCGCACACTTACCTTACTCGCACCCTAACGTCCGTCACTACCGCATACTTACACAGCCTTTTCCCATGTCGGTGTTCTCAGCATCGGGGTTTTCATCCATCGGTCTTCTCAGTTGTTGATCTTCTTGCGTCAGTGTTCTCATTGTCGGCGTTCTAAGCTGTCGACGTTGTCAGGTAGACCCGGTGAGATATACCGTGGTGGGAGACAGGGAAATTCATTGCCAATGTCCATTTATATAACACTATACCTGAGATACTGCTCGTTTTTTGTTAGCAGTTATGAAAATAAACAATATTATCTTATGTGCTTAATACTTCAAAACCAAGGAACTTATAAACTGTTGCATGACATCATTTTAAACTTTAGATGTTATTGAAGAAAACTATCTTTGGTGTTTGCACTGTGAGTTACACATCTTGTGAGATATTCAGTGTTATTTCTTTTGTTAATTATACAATTAAGCATGTTTTCATATTTCTATAAATATATACATAAACATACATTCATAGAGAAATTTCTATGGCTGGTTAACAAAGAAATTTTAACAATATATGTCTATGTTGTACAGTCTCCAAGATATGAGAATTTGTGAAGGTTTAGCAAAAAATATAATTTGAAGTTTGTGTGCATTATAATATATTATTTGTGGAATGGCTATGAATGTACTGACTGTTATGACTGTAAAAATATCAACTCTTATTGATAGATAACATTGCTATCTGTGCAGTTTTAATAGCTTTTACTGTTCACAAAACATTTACATTTCTTTATCTAATGCTATTTAGGTGTATTTTTCAGAAAATATTCTGGAATGCAAGCTGTGTGTAGTCTGCTAGAGGTATGACATTCTACACCACACAGGTGTTAAGGAGATAATATACTGATTTTGCATGACCTTCAGATAAGCCGTGTCAATTTTGAGAAAACTCAGTGGGAATATGATGTAATAAGTAGAGCTAGAGAGGAGATGAGAAACCAAAAGAGCCAAAGAGTCCCACTGCAGATTCTTACTCTAAAGTAATAAATGACCTGGTAATCCAAGAGAATGAACAGTTACTGATCCCGTTCTTAGCTTCAAAACCTTTTAGAATACTTGTAATGAATTTAACATGCAGTCATATGCTGGGTGGTCATTTAGGAATGGACACAGAAAGAACTAGTGTTCAGTCTAGGTTTTATTGGAGTGGTATTATGAAGCCTGTCCAGAGTACAAAGGGCAGCACCCAATGTAGGATTTAAGAATCCTCTCATACTTCTGCCTGAGGTCCCATTTGAATGAATAGCAATGGAGATTATGAGTCCACTTGTAAAACTGAATAATGGCAACAGATATATTCCTGGTAATTATTGGTAATACAGTAAAATCCCTGAGGACATATTCTTGTGAAGAGTCAGCACAAAGTCCTCAGTAAAAGAATTATAATCATCTTTTTTAGTGCAGGAGCTCCCAGAGAAGTTCTTCCTAACCAAGGCAACCCCTTCATGCCTAGAGTGATGCATGAAATTTGTTAGTGTTTTCAAGTGAAACAGTTAAGGATATATGCACTCCCCCCTCAGACAGATGGGTTAATTGAACACATTAATGATACTTTAAAGGTTATATTATGAAAGGTTACATTGTTAGATGAGGAAAGCTAGAAGCACCTTCTGCTGCTCTTTGATTCACACCATTTGAATTGCTGCATGGTAGACATCTCCAGTGCTTGCTAGATATAGCAAAAGAAACACGGGAGGAAGAAAAAAACATTCAAAAGTATGATAACGAATTTTATGGATCTGCAGGAAAGATTAATAACTGTAATACCTGTGGAAAGTGAACAGATGGAGCAGGGATAACATAGAAAATGTAACAGAAATGCTTATCTGAGAAAATACAGACAAAGAGATAAGGAACGTCTACTAGTACCAACAACTGCAAACAAGTCCCTTACAAAGTGGCAAGGTCCTTTGGAAATGGTAGAAATTAAATGAAGTGAATTATAAGGTAAGATAACAGGAAGACAGAATCATTCTATTGTATAAATGCTATGAAACCAGGGTCAGAAAAAGAACTTTCTGTAGTAAGTATGCTCATACAGGCTTTACAGGAAATTAAGGTTCCCACTTACATCTTGAAGTAAAACTAGAGGAGAGACTATCTGGATCTCATCAATAAGAAGTGAAAGTATTTGTGCTTAGGAAGAAAGACATATTATCAGAGATGTTTTTGTGAAACTACTTTAATTCAGCACAATGTAAAACAGTGCATGGAGAAAAAGTAAAATTAAAACCATATAAAATACCAGAATACCAAACTGAAGGCCTTGTGGGTCTATAAGTTTTTGCAATGACTTCAGAAAGTAAAACAACAGATGCAAACTTGATTCATATCCCACATCCTGAGTAGACAACTTGACTGAGAAAGTGAGGGGAAGGCTAGGTTTTGGTTCACTTTAGACTTAAACAAAATCAATTTGGAAATCCCATAAATCCCAGATGCTAAGGACAAAATGGCAGTTTCCACATCAGATGTGATTTTTTCTTTGTTCAGTGCTACCTTTTTATCTTCATGAAACACATACTTCACTAAACCAGTGTGCCATGCAGTCACAGCCTTTAAGGCAAAATAACATACCCAACATACTAGTAATAGGTGACTCTATAGTCAGGCACACTGACGTCCCACTCACTAGGCTGAATAAGGAGAAGGTTACTGTTAGCTGCCTGTCGGGTACCAGGATCTGCCACATAACATAAGCACTCAGGTCACTCCAGAACAAGTACAAATATGACTCTGTCATTGTCCATGTTGGTGTGAATGACCTGAGACGTACCTCACTGGACTTTATGAAAAGAGACATGGAAGAGCTCTCTGATCACATAGCCCAGGCTGGTATGCCCTGACCCTGAGCAGCACCCTGCCCTCACCAAGAATGATACCACGGTATAAAGAGAAAATTCTCGATTTCAACAATTGGCTAAGTTTCTGGTGTCATTCAAAGGGGATCCAGTGTCTGTCCACCTGGGATGACATGCTCGACAAGCCACGCTGCTTTGCTAGAGACGGCTTGCACCTGTCACCCTTAGGCTTTCGAATACTGGCCAAGACTCTGGCCACCTCCATAGTGCCTTTTTTAGGCAAGGCTCAAAAGACAAACCCACCGCCATAAATAGCACAAGTAACAAAAAACTGAGGGTAATGCTACTCAATGCCAGATGTCTAAACCTCAAAATGCATGCACTCTGGGCACTCCTCAGTATGGAATAAATCTATATATGTGCAGTAAAAGAAACCTGGTTTAAGACCCCAGAGAGCACCCCAGCACTACCAGGCTACAACTCATACCATACATTTCGGCCACAGAACCCGAACCGAAATACAAAAGGCGGGGGTGTATCCATATTCATCGAGGATACCCACACCTCCAGGTTAGTGGCATAGCATGATGCTTCAGAGATCATCCACGTGCAATTAACAATGGGAAAAACTGCAATTCAAATTGTAGCTTGCTATAGATCACCCACCATGTCCCAGGACCCCCATTCTGCATTTCTGGAAACACTGGGAAACAAACGTCCTACCAAACACCCTAATATTGGGTGATTTTAATTACCCAAACATTAACTGGGAGAACTACTCAAGTACTAACTCCCTTGCCCAACATTTCCTAGAATTTATAAACTCAAGCACCCTGGTTCAACAGGTCAACACTCCCACCAGAGGTGACAACATATTGGACCTGGTCATCACCAACATGGGCGACCACACCAGAGGTCAACCCCTCAGTGGTTAGATCTGACCATAAACAAATCACTTTGGATATCCACATTCCACCTCCACCCCCAGACAAGGAAACCACAGTGAAAAACTTTTCAAAAGCAAACTTCACGTTACTTAAGACCGAGGTGGAAAGTTTCAAAGCCCCTATGCTGAAGGATAATGCTGGCCAAGCTGCAAAATCCTTTACTAATGCATTCAACGGGCACCTACAAGAATGCATGGATTGTGCCATCCCAAGAAAAAACAAGACTCACTCCTCCAAGAAAAGAAAACCAGTCTGGTGGACCCCTGCCATAAACAAGCTATACAATAGAAGGAGGAAACTAGTACAGAAAAGAGTAAAATCCCAGTTAGGGAAGACATCCCTGATCAGTATCAGCAAGAAACTACGATCCCTCATAAAATCATCCAAGGCGAGCTTTGAAAGAAAAACTGCCAAGGACTCCAAAGATAACCACAAATCATTCTTTAGCTATGTCAAGAATCTAAGTGGCAATGCTCAGATCTGCTCGAAGTTAGTGCAGAATAGCACAAAATACACTGAACCAACCGATATCACCAGCATCCTGGCAGACAGGTTCAGCGCAAACTTCACCCCCCTCTCACCCCCTAAAGGGCCCATAACCATACCAGAAGAATGTAGAGTCCATGAAATCACAGACACTCAGGTTAAAACAGCCCTCTCCAAAACCAAAAGCACAGCATCAATGGGACCGTACGGTGTCCCAGGATGCATCCTACACTAGCTCAAAGACGAACTAACCCCTCACCTAAACACACTGTTCAAACTCAGCCTCTCCACAGGCTACATACCCATAGCGTGGCGCACAGCAATGGTTATTGCACTCCACAAAGGTGGAGCCACAACAGATCCCGGGAACTATCGCCCTATAAGCCTGACTAGCTTGGTCTGCAAGGCTATGGAGTGCATCATCATGGCACTCATTAACAGAGACATTGGGAACCTCCAAACACTGGACCCTACCCAGTTTTGCTTTGTTAAGGGCAGATCATGCCTCCTAAACCTGTTGGACTTCTTTGAGACAGTTACCAAGGCTATAGATGAGGGAAAGGTGGTACACACAGCCTACCTAGACCTCGCAAAGGCCTTCAACACCATTCCCCATTCTGGTATTATAGACAAGCTCACCAGCCTGAACATAAATCCCTATGTCACAAGATGGGTTGCCAACTGGCTCACGGACAGAACCCACATGGTGAGAGTTGTGGGAGCTAGATCCGACTCTGAACCGCTTACAAGTGGGGTTCCCCAGGGCTCAGTCCTAGGACCCCTCCTGTTCGGCATATACTTCTCAGAGGTACAGGCAAGCACAGGAGGACTATGGCTGACCAAGTTTGCAGACGACTGCAAACTAGGGGCTATAATTGACTCTCTGGCTGACAGAGACATCCTCCAAAAAGGTCTCACTGAGACGGATACCTGGTGTCAAAATCATGGCCTCAAGCTAAATGCCATAAAGTGCATAGTCATCCCCATTGGAAAAAACAAAGTACCCACAAACTACCACATAGGTGGTAGTCCCCTAAATATGGAAGACATAATAAGGGATCTGGGGACCCAAGTAGATAGTAATCTCACCTTTGATAATCACATTGCCAAAGTGGTTAGAAAATCCTTCTACGTGGTCCACCTAATCACAAAATGTTCACATCCAGATCAAAAGAGGTAATTGTACCCCTCTACTCATCACTCATCAGACCCATCATAGAGTACAACGCCCCATTTGGGATGTACCTTACAAGACACCTGCAACAGTTGGAAAGACCACAGAAGTACCTCACCAAGAGGATCACTGGCCTCAAACAGATGCCCTATGCAGCTCGACTGAAGAAATTCCAGCTGTACTCGGTTGCATACC
The DNA here is from genome assembly GCF_019279795.1 of Protopterus annectens. Lineage (NCBI taxonomy): Eukaryota > Metazoa > Chordata > Ceratodontiformes > Protopteridae > Protopterus > Protopterus annectens. The sequence continues at coordinate 308,664,376 of NC_056746.1, read as the reverse complement.
ACCTACTCAGAGGTGATCTCTGCCTGACATACAAGGCCATGTCCAACCCAGAATTGATGGACATACTCCACCTAAAGAAAACCTTATCCCCTCGAGCCACATGCTCTAGGGATCTAAACCTCATCACAACAATAAATAGGATGTGCTGGAGGGATAGATTCCTGTTCCAGAGACTTCCCATGGTTTGGAACAAGATTCCAATCTACATTAGGCAGAGCTCCTCGCTAACACTCTTTAAAAGAAATCTTGACGAGTGGATGGGAAACAGAAAGTTTACCCCGGGGATCACTTCAGTGGCTCTGCTGGACAGATGCACAGGGAACTAATCTAAGGGGGCGGTGAAAGCCAACACATTCTGGCTAGGCTTATAAATGCCTTCAGGAAGATAACCTAGTACCTTCCTATGAACCTATATTGTACTGGCACACCTGCAACATTCTATAGTGGGATGGACAAAATCTTTAACCCCCCAACACCAAATATGCAGCGGCCTACCTGGATTATGTTGTCATATTCCCCAAAGTCTGGGAAAGCCATCTACCTACAGGTCAGGCAATTTCAAGCTGTTCTACCTCAAAGTGGATGGAAAGTTAACTGAGCTATTAGCAAGTTAGGAATGGCAGAAGGCTTTTTTGGCTATGTAATAGGGCAAGGGCTTTTGAAACCACAAGCTGAAAAAATTAACTACTCTAAAAGTGACCCAAACCAACCCCTTAGAAACAAGTGAAAGCTTTTTTGGGGCCTGGTTAGCTATTATCATAAACTTGTTCCTGATTTCTCTAGTATTGCTTGCCCATTGGCTGGCCTGACTAAAGAAAAGGCTCCTTTAAAGGCGAAGTGAATAAATGCACTGAAGCAATGGTTTAGGCAATTAAAAATATGTTATACTCAGAGTCTGTTCTAATAGCCCCTAATGTCAGTAAACCATTCCTGACACACATTTAAGTCTCTGAGGTTGGTATAAGCACATCATTGTCTCATGTCATACATGGGGAGGAACACCCTATTTATTATCTTAGAGGAAGCTCAGTGTGGAGAAATTTTATTCAGTCATGAAAGGAAACTTTTTGGCCATAAAGTGGTTCCATATTTCCTGGAATGCCTCTTTTTGGGGAGACAGTTTTTCCTTAATTACAAAGCATGCCCCTCTTCAATTGCTATTCTGACAAAAGGACACTAGGGTGGAAGGTTGGCATAGTGGTTAATTCAAATGATCACATAGGGCATTGACCCTCAAGCCCTTCAGCTTTAAGATCTTACATCAGGTGACCACAGTCACAAATGCAAACAGGCCATTTTAGGCATACAGCCCATCTGACTGGTTTTGAACTGATGGTTCTATGCTGAGAGGCATTATGTAACAGTAGTAACTTGTCCCTTCAAGGATGGTAGCTCAAAAACTGGCAAAGAGGTTAGAGCTAGTGAGGGTCAGCTGCATGCAGAACTATGCAAAGCTCTGTGCCTGACAGTAAGTAGATTCTCGACCTGTGGATTTGGAAAAAAGTTGTGAGAATATTTGAGAAGGTGCCACCTGTGTACAAGAAGAAAGGCAATCTGATGGGTGTCTCTAGAAGGGAAAAGGAGTTGATTACTAGCCAGTAGAGAAGCCATTAAGCTGCTTCTCCTCACATGTAAAAGTACAAGGATTACTATAGTTTGTTTCTGCCTATGTAGGGGAGTAAAGAAAGCTACTTTGCATTTGTGGCCTTTAAAAGTACTATTTTTTCTAGACAGCTTTGTGCATGTGCTCTTAACATGACACTCTGCTAAGCAGAAATTAGTATATAAACTGATCTTTTGGAGCTAGTCTAAAGGTTGCAAAACCTGAAGTGTTGTTATTTACATTAAAGCTAAGTATTTCAGATAGGACTTCCTCTGTAAACAATTGCTGGTCATTCAGTTTGCCAAATTCTCAAAGTGGCATTGCACCTGACTTAATAGCACTGAGGATGTGGGTTATATTCCTACACTAGGGAAATTGATTGCTGACACTGTAGTACATAAGGGATGCTACACTCTTAAGCATGGTGTCCTTCAGATGAGATGTTAAACCAAGGCCCCATCTGCCTGAGATTGTGGTAACTCAGATGGATGTAAAAAATCCCACGGCATGTGTCAAAAAGAGTAAAGGTCCTTTATTTAATACAACACAAAAACATCATTTGCACATTTACAAAATGCAAATATTTACATATATAAAAATTTCTATGTGTTTGCTATTTATCATTTTTTTATAACGTTATCACTCTTATTCTTCTATAATTGACCCCCCACTCCTTCTTCCACAACAATAATATATATTTTTTGTAATATATCTGCCAAAATCCATTTCCAATTAAACAAAATTTAATTCAGTCTTTCATTCCACACCAGGGCTTAATGATAAAGTGCAACTCAAACCATTTAAACTAATAAGAGAAGATCAATTGATATAGTAAATCAGTGTAAGAATGTAAGATAAATAAGGTAATGATAATTTTACTATTAGTATCAAATTAGTAGTAAATCAGTGTGAACAATAGTCCTGTAGACTGAATATAATTATTTAACTAGAAATGTTCTGTTTCCTTATGAGGTTGATTTGTCTTTAGCTTTCTTCTTACCTCATACCTCTTTGCCTCACATACTATGTTTTTTCTTCCCTTAGCCTTCCACCCTCTTATATTAGACATAGTATGTTTTTCATCCCTCCTTTCTCCCACAATATATATATATGTATATATATTTATACATATACATGCATATATATATATATATATATATGCATACATATACATACGCTGTTGTTATTTTGCTCTTACTACACAGCCACATTTTTTTTTTGTTTTAGATTGAGCTTAGGTTAGTTAGACAGTTTTGTTTTGTTTTTGTCTTCACATTTATCTTACTATTATATTTTTTGTTGGTTTGTATATTTCACTCCAACTATGCATATTTCTCAACTTTGCTTTTATTAGTTAGGGACCCTAATATGCATTCCTGGAAGTAGTATTTTTTTATTATATGGGACCTTATTTATCCATAGAGCTTTTATGTGTATTATTTTTATATGTTGTTTGCTGTTTATATTTTTTTATCTATTTTATCTGTTTATCTGTTTTTATCTTTTATATTTTTTTAATTGTTTCTCTTTTATCTTTATTTTGCCATTTTTAATGATAACTCTTTCTTGTTTGTTTTGTTATAACTTTTTTGTTTTCAATATATGTACATGTTGCCACTTTTTCTAATCTATGACACTTGTTTCAATATATGCTCTCTAGGCATAATCGAATATATATACTGTCTACTTTAGGCATTTATTAGAAATTTAAACATTTACCTTTATTTCTTATAATTTCTGCTTAGTTGCTGCTGTTCAGTACTTAGATGCTTGCGACGGTGCATTATGGCGTTAGGTTGTACTCAATTGCATTATGGTTTGCAAGAGCATTTTACATTCCTGCACAGGGCTGTTACAACTTGTTTTAGTGGGTTTTTTTGGAATCTAAGAGGTTCTCCTTTGTTTTTTTTTTAATCTTCAACAACAGCTTTCTCAGATGAGGAATGACTGATGATGAGGAATGATCGCTATTATGGCACAAATACATTATATTTAATTTGTTTTTAGTAAAGCAAATTTTTTTATCGCTATATTACTTATTTAAGTTTATTAACCTGATATATGCAAAGATGCACACTATCTTCAGTTGCATTACTAGATTACGAAGAGAAGATGCCAGATTTTGAAAGGATTGTTGATCTGTTTCTTCTGATTTTTGTGGAATGTTAAGAATGAGGAGAGGGGATGAAGAAATTTTAATGAATGTAGCAATAGTTTTTAAATGATTGTAGAATGATATAAATGCTCCTTTTATTTTTTTTTTCCTTTTTTTTTATTTATAATTTATTTATATATTTATTTTTACTTATTTGCATGGACATTTGTATTGTTGGATGTATATATTCCTTCTATATTCCTTCTAAATATTGTTGTTATAACTTTTTGAGTCTTTGTTTTTAAGACAAGAAGTAAGACAAGATAACATGTGACATATCAAATTGTAAAAACAATGCAAGGAAAAGATAAAATAAAAATAATTCATTCAAACAGTTTTATTCATTGTTTAAGAAAGAGCCTTTTTTTGCGCCTCACTCATTGGGAATAAACTTTTTTTTTTTTAATGCATCTTATTTGAAGTTCTTTTGAATTTCTGCTTTTCGTTTCATTGCCACTGGAGGGTCACACACTTGGATTTGGATTGCTTTCATTCCAAATAACCCATATTACTTAAAATAAATTATCTACCTTTCTCACATATTCTTTCTTCTTGTTCTTATAATTTCCATACATAATCATATTCATATCTATATCGTTTATGTCATTAATATTCTCAAAACATTTTTCTTCACACAACTTTTTTTCAGAGTTTCACCAACATTTTACATTAAAAAACATGCTCTGTTGTCTCTTCCTCCCCATATTCCCATTTACTGGTAATTTATTTATTACCACTCTCCACAGGAAATCCTGACACCTATCTTATTTATCCTAGTACACCACTTTTCCTTACTTTAATGGCTATAATCATTTATTCTGGTAAAATTTCCTATGGATTTACATAATAATATTGTTTCATCACTTTATTTTACCACATCCTTCTACCTTTCTGTATATCATACATTTTTATCTTCTATGTTAGTATTTTTAATTCATAATTTTGAATTTTTTTCATTTTCATAGTTATTTATTTATTTATTGACATTTGATTACCAGGAAAGTCCGATTGGGTAGGAATCCATTTTCAGCAGACACCCGGGATGAAAACTTCTAAAGTATTGCAAAACATTTTAAAAACAATCATTTTACAGTCTTTAAAAAGAATACAAAAAACAAATACAGTTTAAATAATTACACCAAACTAGACATACTATGAAAACATTGGTTAAGAATATATATAAGATATATGACATGATTTAATAGTTAGATAAATTTTAGGCATTCTGTAGAGAAATTAAAGGTAAGGTACTGTAATTCAAACAGCAATTGCAATACAATGTAAGAGAAAAGTAGGCTTATGGTATATTTAGAGAGAAAACCAGGGAAGAGAAACTGATAGAATTAAGGATGTGAGTGAAGAAGGGAGAGCAAGGAAATGTAAGGTATGAATAGGTATTTGCTCACATTTAGAGATATAGTTTATCCTGAAGATGAGGAAGAACAGAGTCATCTTTTGGCTAGGAAGTCTTTTAGAATGGCGTGAAGGATGGAATGGAGGCTAATGACCTGATGGACAGAGGTAAGGAGTTCCAAGCCTTAGTACTAGTATAGACAATGCCCAGCAGATTTGATAGGCTTGTGGATAGACAGCAGGCTTTGGTCATTGGATTGTAACATAGTAGTGTAGAATGTTATTTAGTGCTGGACAAGCAGATGGATTCTGGATAATTTTATAGCTGTTAAGAAGTTATGTATATGTTAGTTGATGGGGTAGTTCTAACAAATTTAGGCTTTTTAGTGCTATGAAGCGGTGGGTTCTGAAAGGGGTATATTGCTGCAAATTTAGCAAGTTTGTAACAGCATTGATCAAGGTTTTATTTTTGTGATTGCTGAAGGTTAGTAAGCACCATAAAGAAGTGTGGGGAGGAGATAAGTAGTAACAAGAGTAGCTTTAGTTGCGTTGTTGAGAATGTTTTGGGTTCTAGAAAGCATCCTCAGTTTTTGATGAGTTTTTCTTATGCAATTTTATATATGCAAGTCGAATGTAAGATTATCATCCACTATTATCCCCAATAATTTGCTATGAAAAGTGACTTCAATGGTTGTATTATTGAGAGAGAGAGTACTTTAAATTTTGTTTTTTTAGGGTTGAGCAAGAGTTGTGAGTTACAAAGTCATGTTGCGGTTGCTGTTAAAGCTTCTTGACTAATTTGTTGGAGGTGTGACATGTTTTCAGATGTGCAAATGAGTGTAGAGTTACCTGCATACTGTATTAGGGTGGCCTGTTGTGTGGATGTGTGGAGGGTGTTGGTGAGAATGTTAAATAGGAAGTGACTCAGGATAAAGACTTGTGCTACACTGGTGGTGACTGGCAGGTATGGAGAGAGGAGGGTGGAGTGCCATTTTACTGACTGACACCTATTGGATAGGTAGCTTTTGTACCATAGAAGGGTGGTCTGAGAGAGACCTAATGACATTTGAAGTAGACGTTTGATGTGAAAAACTGTGCTGAAGGCTTTAGACAATTTTAGAAATAAGAAGACTTGTTTCTCTTTACCTATAGCTTTATTGACAGTATCTATCTTGGTTAGAAGTGCTGTGTAAGTAATATGGGAAGTATGATTGCGAAGCGTTCGGAGGTTTTCAAGATATTGAGGTGTTTTATATTTTTCCCATTCTTTCCATGCATTTTTCTCTATCCTGGAATAGCATTCTACTCTTTTTGTGTAGCCAAATTGCATTATTGTTTTTAGTCTCTTCCTTCTAGGAGGTGCAGGGCTATTTAGGATATCAGAGATGTTGTATTGAATTCATTTACAGCTACATCTAAGTGGATGATTTTTAGGAAATTCCAGTTAATAGATGATATGTTAGTAATGAACATTTCTATGTTAAGCTTGGAAAGGTAAAGTTGTTTTATAAACATGCTGTTTAAGTGGATGTGTGAGATGTCTTTTTAATTTCTCCAAGTCTTTTGGGTTTCTAATACCATGATGGAAATTCACCTCCTTCGTAAGTCAAAGTATGATAAAGTTCATGAAATTAGTATTGTTTCAATCTTTGATGTTAGCCAGAAGTGCTCTTTGCAACACCTACAATGTGCCCAGTAATGACTCCTTCTGCAATTCATAAAGAATTACATGTATCGGTAACATATCTAAGTACAATTGTAAATTCTTTTCTTATAAGACTCATTGCTCCTACTTCTACTGGAACTGTCTAGGTATCCTTCTTCCACATTGTCCTAATTTCTGCCTGCAAATCTTGGTATTTTATGACTTTGTGTCTGTCTGTTTGTAAGACACTGTAGTCACTGGGTGTAGCAATTTCAATGATTAATATTACTTTTGTCTTCTTTTCTTGGCTACTATATCTGGTTTTCTTGCATCTATTTTTTGAACTGCTGGCAATGGGTGATCCCATGTGATATAAACTACATACTTTTCTATAATGCTTTGTGGCTCATGTTTTCAGTGTTTTTCAACTACTTCAGTATTATAACATTTGCATGATCCCCAGTGCAACAGTCTTGGCACAATATTATGCCTTTCAGTATACAGCCCTTCTGCCATTAGTATATCACAACCAGCAATAAGATGTGCAACTTTTTCCAATTCTGTTTTACAAAACCTTCATTTGTTTATTTCTCCTACATGTTCAATGGACTTTGTAAACCAACATGTACATAGTCAGCTATAACAACACAACTGAACCAGGAACCCAACGAACCACAGAAACACTTTAAACTGAAATTGCCAGAGAAAACAAGAAAACCAGCACGACCACCCAAACCAGTATAGAAGTTTAATAAAAGGTTTAGTGCTTTCGTTAAGCTTACAACACTGACTTCATCAGAAATTCGTGTTAAAACATTGCAAGGGTTATAAATACTTTTCAAATACTGTCACATGTCTGAAGACAACCAGTCAAAAATCACTAATTTATCACATTTCATTTAAAGCACCAAACACTGTGATTTAAACCTAAAACATAAACACAAAACACATGCAAATAAATGAGAATATGTAAATAAAAAATATATTTATTAAGTAAAAAAACATGTTCCAAATCTTATAAATAGAATGAGAACTATGTTTTTATACTTCTAAGGACTTGAGTTTTAGTATAATACTGATTGAAAAGTTCACATTCAACCCAGGGGTGGTGTATGCATTTAATTTAATCTGCCATACAAGCTATTTGTATTCTAGTAAAAGTTTCCAAGCTTCACCTCGGGGGTCTTCTCTTTCCATGTCAATACCCATAAATGAAAAGTAGGGCTCAGGAAACTTAGCCACGTGTTTCAACAAAGAATTGTTGTCACTGTTATTCCTGATATCTAATGTGTGTTCATATATGCGTTCATGAAATTTTATCTGAGTCTTACCAATATAAAAGCTGTTACATTTTTCACATAAAGCAACATATACTAAACCAGTGGTGTTACAGTCACAGTGGAAGGGTGGTCTGATCATAATATTGTTTATTGAAAACATTTACAGTTCAATACTTTATTGCTTGCTTCCAGTTTCCATCCAAAACACAGCATTTATAACATCCCTAAATCACAATTTTTACGAATACACAGAATCTGTTCCTCTGATCAAACATTTGATTATCAACAAAAGGATTTGATTAACAGGTTCTGTGAATGTGGGTACAATAAGGAACACATTAAAACTAGTTTTTGGGCTTCAGGTCAGGATAGGTCTTCTTTGTTGAAATACCAATAAAGGGACCAGAGAATGTACAAGACTATCCGGTTAATTACCAGCTATGGTCACAATACATATGATTTTATTGATGTTATACAGAAATATTGGGATATCTTGTTTTCAGATGACAGGTTGTAATAGTCTGACTTCCTTATGCCTCTTTTCATTTTGTATGGGAAAAACATTGGGGGGTTTCCTTCATCATTACAAAAATAAGAATAAGGTTTATTCTTGACACATGTATCAGACTATGATGGAGGGCTACTTATGGTTGTGGCCCATGTGATCATTGTTCTTTCTGGAAGTATGTTGTCAAATTGAAACAGTTTACCAGTAAGAATACACCTAAGGCTAATGATATCCAGTTTTTGGGAAACTGTAGCACTGACTAGGTCATCTATTTAGCAACATGTACCCGCTCTGCTTTCTATGTGGGACAAACTTTCCATCCCCTTAGAATGCGGATTTGTGAACACTGAAGTGATATAAGAAATCAGAGATTGTCCAATGCCCTTTATATATACTGTATTAAACGTCCTACGGCACGATTTAGGTTTGTCATTATTGATAAAATTGAGGGAAACAGGAGAAATAAAATTGGTTGGCATAATATATTAAATAATAAGGAAAATTGTTGGATCATTAGATTAGGAGGTTTATTTATTCCAGGACTTAATGAACATTTGTAATTCTCCAATCATAATGAAGCTTTGGGGACGGGTGACTATAACATGCATGTAATACATTTTTTAATTATTCACTGTTGAAGACTTGCATGCTGAAACCGGTTTGAATAGTTTATTATTGTATGTGTTATTTGGACTGTTTCTATTAAAAGGATTTGGCTCCACTTAGTAGTGCTGGCTGTTTTTTGCTGTATTTTGTGCACTTGTTGTACTTGCGGAGGCTTTGTTTTGTACTGCCGCCAATATTAACCTTTTGTCTTTTGGTTTAAATTCACCTCTCCTTAGCCATTCCTGTGTTTGATCCTGATCAACACGGATTTGTTCAAGAGTTTTCTATACTTGTAACTATTTATGCACTTTCCACATTTTTTGCCTTCTCATCTGATCCTTTGCCTTATATTCTTTCATTTGTTTTTTGGCACATTCAGTTGCTGCGTGATTTTTATCTAATTCTGGTTTGATTTCCATTCCAGCTTGACACCAATATGCTTCTGCTAATCTAAGCAGGGAAGTCATCTTAGACTCATTCTCCTCATGTTTTAAAACTTTCACATGTTTGGGTCTTGTTGGGTCAGCAGATATGTATGTAACCCCACGACTGCAGATCTATACATGTAATCAATTTCAAAGAGGCTCACATCTTCTTCAGAATGGGGAATATATAGTCTTGGTATACACTGATTTTTATAAATCATTTGATGAACATGAAACATCCTTCTTGTTTTTCTGTCCAACAAATCCAACACCTTTTGGAGCCAGTAAAGCACTTTGAAACTGTAAGTCAGGATAGGAAGAGCAAATTGGTTTATAACTTGGACTTTATTCTTAGACGTCAATGTTGTTTTCAGTATTAATTTTAGTCTTATAAAATATTACTTACTAAGTTTTATTTGCATGTGTTCATGTTTTATTGTTGATCCTTCATCAATTTCCCAATATTCATACGCTCCCTCCTACTCAAGTTCCTTTATATCACATTCCTGTCCCAAATTGATATTTTCTTGGTGCTGCAGATTTCCTGCTTTAAAGGTTGCTTTTGCACATTTATCAAGACCAAATGACATTGTTATATCATCTGAAAAAGTTCTTCCCACTTGCAGTTGTGCTTTCAGTTCCTCATCTGAACAACTATACAATTTAAGTCACCTTCAAAACGAGCATGAAAAGTCTTTACACTTTGCTGTTTTCTGGGAGCCAAATTGTAGCTATGACCTAATCTTTAAGTAGACAGCCTCACGCGTTAAGGGCAAGGCAATTCAGGTTTTATAGATTAGGAGATGATCACTGAGATAGTCAGATATTGTACCTGAGGTGGTGTATTTGCTAGGGTATGATACTGGGATCCAAGTCTAATAGGGAATTCGATGTCTTACTATAATATATTGGGCATTAATTAGCTGTGTAAAACCAAATAAGTTCACACTAGATGTACGGGAGTTAAGGTCTATGTCTAACCAACTGACATTCACATCACCTAGTAGTAGGCTCCCTATTACGCTGTCGGAGACGCAGGTTGTCGAATGTGTCTTTGTCAAACTGAAAAGTGCGAAAAGGCAAAATAGCAAAGTGGCTTTTTAGCGAATTCTTTTCCTGGGAAAGAATTTGTTTGGCCGCTTTCGCTACTTTACCTTTTTGGCACTGTAGTGTGATCTCAGAGTTGGTATATTTAAATAGTGGGGGTGTGGGGGGTGAAGCCTCCCACATTATGTAATGTTTTACAATTTTTTTTTTGTTTTTTCGGAACAGCGATTTTTTTCCCTTGGAAAAAAATCACTGTTCTCAGGTTTCGACGTTGTTAGCTTTTGCCTACATGGGGTTCATTATGTGTTGTTCACTCTTCTGAGTGTGTGATATCATAATATAGACCCTAGTAGTAGTATTTCTTCTGAAATGGTTATGGATGTCCAATGTAGGATATCTCCCAATATAGCTGTATTGTCTCCAGGAGGGATGTAAAGAAAATTACTACATATTTGTTCATAATTGAGCAATTTCAGGAATGTAATGAGAAGCTCTGCTGAATTGAATTTTGGTACTGTTTTTTTGTAAGGGGAAATGTAGTAATTGTTGGGAAATATTAAAGCAATACCACCACCTTTCCTCTTTATACAGTCATTACCAATAATATTATAGCCAGAAGGTGTAATTTCAGTCATTTATGCTGGGTTTAAGCCAAGTTTTAGTTACAGTGAGAATATTAGTTTTATGTTGTGCAATCCAGGCATGTAGTTCAGCAATTTTATTTCTTATGCTTCTAACATTTATAGCATCAAAAGTTAGATTACTGGAGTTGGGGGTTGACAGGTACAGGATTAGATTATTGTGTACCAGAGAATTGTCTTGATGTTCATTGTGATAGGAGGAACATATTCTTTTTCTGTTTTGCTTATTCTCATCATTTGCCAGAACTTTTTGTACTTATTTTTAATCATTTTCTATATTAATTTTTCATTTTCTTCCTTTATAAAGGATAGTAACTGTACACGTTATTAAAGCAGAATAAACAACTGGGTTTAACAACCCCAATCCTCTTTCATTCCTTTACCCACTCTAATACACTGTACACATTATTAAAGCAGAATAAACAACTGGGTTTAACAAGCCCAACCCCCTTTCATTCCTTTACCTACTCTAATACACTGTACACATTATTAAAGCAGAATAAACAACTGGGTTTAACAACCCCAACCCCCTTTCATTCCTTTACCCACTCTAATACACTGTACACGTTATTAAAGCAGAATAAACCACTGGGTTTAACAACTCCAACCCTTTTCATCTTCACTCATATTCAACACACCTCTTTTTTCCCTGGGTTTAATCTTGAACCGCATATGAAAGAAAACATCAGTTGTACAATTTCCTTTTCATATTTTATGAGATAATATAAACATTTGACATATATGCTATTTTCCTATTAATACTGAATTCACTAGATAAACCTTTTCCCTAAATGCTAATCTATACTCCCTCCACAGAAGATATATTTCTTTCTTTTCTTCTATCAAACCCTCCATGTGCATCATAAGTACATAATTTTTCCCAAATTTTATCTCTAGCAAAGATACCTCATTCATTGAAGAAAGCACCCCCCCAATTTTCACCACATCACCCAAACCCTTACTTGTATCTTTATTCAAGGTCATTCCATTTTCCTTTAAACATTCATTCCAACAAATCAGCACTTCCTGCATCCATATTTCTTCTTAGCAACTTTAACTATATCATCTGCATATGTCAAAACTACTGTAATCCCCCCTTCTTTTTGGATCACATATCTAGCATCCTTCATTTTATAAGCTAGTTCACTCACTATTGCATTCATTACCAGTGCAAACAATATTCCACTCATGGGACATCCTTATCTTATACCACACTTCATGCATATTTCTGTACGCAGCCACTCATTTGCTAACACTCTCACTCTATTATTTTGATATGCTGACATACCGACTCTCCTAATTCTATTACCTATTCCATACTTCTCCATAACATCTCACAATATATCATGGCCAGCTGTAGCAAATGCCTTGCTAATCTCACCTACCATATATTTCTCATCCTCCCTTTTACTTATATCATCATGCACAAGTTCTCTCACAAGCAATAACAATTCTTGACATCTCTTCCCTTTTATCATGTATATACTTTCTTCCTTAATATTCCCCATCCTTCCTTACATTCTTATCTATATTATTCTAGTAAAAAATGTAATCTGTGTTATTTAGCGTGAATGATCTCATAGGTTCATAGGTAGGTACTAGGCTATCGGCCCAAGGGCCTACATAAGCCTAGCCAACAAGGTTCCATGGCTTACGCCACCCAGAAAGTTATTTTCCTGTGCCACTTTCGAGCAGAGTCACAGAAGTGATCCCCGGGGTGTATTTCCTATTTACCATCCACTCATCAAGATTTTTCTTGAAGAGTGTTAATGAAGAACTTTGCTTGACATAGATGAGTAGCTTGTTCCAGAGTATAGGAAGTCTCTGGGACAGGAATCTATCCCTCCAGCATGTCCTGTTTATTGTGGTGACAAGGTTTAAGTCCCTAGAGTGTGTAGCTCGGAGGGACTGGGATTTCTTTAGGTATAGCATGTCCAACAGCTCTGGGTTTCACATAGCTTTATATGTTAGGCAGAGATCACCTCTGAGTAGGCGATATGCTACCGAGTAAAGCTGGAGTTTTTTGAGGCAGTCAGTGTAGGGCATTTGTTTGAGGCCAGTAATCCTCTTTGTGAGGTATTTCTGTGGCCTTTCCAGCTGCTGCAGATGTCTTGTGGGGTACATTCCAAAAGGGGCATTGTACTCTATAATGGGTCTAATGAGTGCTGAGTAGAGGGGAACAGTGACCTCTTTTTTCCTGGATGAGAACCCTTTTGTGATGAGGTGTGCCACGTAGAAGGACTTCCTGACTACTGTGGCGATGTGACTATCAAAGGAGAGACTACTGTCCACCTGGGTCCCAAGGTCTCTTATCATGCATTCAGTGTTAAGTAGATTGCTGCCTGTGTGGTAGTTCATGGGTACAGAGTTTCCCATTTCTTATTTCTTTCTTCTCATCTTCCTTCCATATAACTTTTAAGTCATTGTAAACAAACCCTCCCTTCATCCATTTATTCAGCAAATTTACAAAATACTTTGTTTGTCAGTCCATTCATTTCTTATGCATTCCATGCCCTATGCCAACTGGCCCTGATCCTGAATCAACATTTATTTTTCCATTTACTTTTCTAAGTACTTCATCCAATTCACTAATACTAATTTCCTTTTCAAAAATTTCCTTAACTCATTCTGGATTTGTTTTTACTTTCCATTTCTCTTATTTTCCTTCTTTTTCCTCTTGCACATATTTTCCACATGCTGTACTATATTACTCATAATTTGCCCCTGTGTGCTTCTTACTTCTCCTTTTACATTTTTCATTTCCTTCATTATACTAATATCCTCCTTTACTGGTTTACCCAAATATGCAGATACCTCCTCCCTTCTTCCTTGTAAATAATATCTCTGCCTAAGCGGTAATGTCTTATGTTTTTTATTTCATTTATATATTTCTTTTTCCATACCATAATACTTTATTGCATTATTCTCTAACTTCTCTATCACATTTCAATATACTTTCCCATACTCCACTATCTCTCCCTTTCTTAGAGCATCCTGTCATTGAAGAAGGAAAAAAACACTTTTTATACTTCTTTTCAAGTTCAATCCACCATTCAGAGCAGGCTTTATAGAAGTCCTTCATGGTTATATAGTCCTTCCATAAATGAGGTTTGAACAGACCATTTTGTCCTGGGACATCTTCAAATGGGGCCAGATGCATAGTTTAGTAGGAATTAAGAGAATAAGGGGAGGATAGGGTTAATGGGATGGAGGGAGGTTAGGAGGAAATGAGGTGAGGGTAGGGAGGGGCTTAGGGGGTTTCGTCAAGTGTAACTGAGGCAGGAGTCACATTTTTGGCGTGAACTTGCTTTTAGCACGTTTACATCCCAGACGACTTGTAGGTAACTTGGTGGACAGGTCATGGAGGGGGTGGATGGTAATTATGTAATAAAATAGTAGTGGACTTTTATTTATTTATTTTCCCTCTTTCTTGTTCGTTTGCCTTTAGAGTGGTAACAATAAAAAGGAAAGAAAGAGAAAAATAAAGGTGAAGGGAGGAGGGTGTGAGACCAAATGTGTTGAAATTGAGACAGGCTTATGTGACGAGTCCAGCTTCATAATTTGATGCAGCTACTGAGGAACTCAGTAAATAATGATGTGCATTTGGGTTCGGACTTAGCATGCTGACACAGATTTTGTTAATCTTACCCTAGCAGATGGAGAGGTATCCCCTAGTTTAGGCCATTGTGCTGCATTGAATTATGCTTTCCTAGATTTTTGCACTAAGAGGAAGAGAGGTTTGATGAGTGGTTGGGATGTTTTGCGGGCTTGGGCACCAGCATGTAATGGTGCTGCTTTTGTTGCAGGTTTGACATGGATTCTCTACAGTGTGGAATGAGTCATGGTTGGGGGCATAGAAGTGGCTGCAGCTGTCAGTTATTGTGGCTGTGGACCCATGAATTGCATGGAAGGTCTGGATTTGCCATGGGTTTGCTGTTTTGTCATAGGGTTGTGCATTTCTAGCAGGTTGGTGGCAGTCATGGGAGAGTGAAGTTAGGAATTGCTGACAGGCAGGTACGTTTTAGACTTGGTGCTCTTCAGAGGTTTCATACTACTGCAAACTTGTATTTTATTAACTCTCTGGGTTTGTGGGAGCAATAATTTGAGACTTCTCACTGTTTGTTTATGGCTTTGTCAGATTTCTTGTTTGAGCGGTGTGATGGGACCGCTTGTCAGTTGATGTCTGGGCTCATCTTTTCGGTCTGTTCCTCAGACAGTTTGTGGTCTTCTGCCTAGTCGCTGGGATGATCTGAGGATTGGGGTCACTAAATAATAAGGTTTTTCAGGGGAGGTATGCTGGAACAAGCGCAGTTGCTCTGGCTTGGAGGGGTTGTTTGCTGCATACCTTTGAACTCTTCAGACTTTCCTTGAATGGCCACATTTTAAGTACTGGGTTGTTGCTGACAAGTGGCAGGTTGTGTCAATGTGATGTTGGTGGGGGATTGTCGGTCACATTGGGGATTATGGTCCAGGGGAGTGTTCATTGTAATAAAAAAAAACAAAACAAACAAAAAAAAAACATAATAAATACATTTTTTTTCCTGGGGCTGTGAGATGCCTGTGAGTGACAGTCATTGGCTGCATATGCACATGACATGACTGCAGAGGAAGGGGAGAGTTGATGTAATACATTTCAATTTCACACTCTGGGAAATGTGAGTTAGCACAACCCTGTGGCACTGGTAACTATCTGAGTTATGAGGAATATTTTCTCCAGCTTTCCTGCACTGTGAGGCTGAGAGGTGTTGTGTGTTGGCTGACAGGTAACTGTGTAGTTGGATGAGGGCTAGGGGCCATTTGCTGTGTACCTCTCATCTCTTCATACTGTTGCTGAATGCCCATGTTTAGGTTACACTGCCCTAGTGCTTCATAGTTTGAGCTATTCCTCATAAGATTGTGCTTCCTGGCAAATCACAGGGATGATCTAGAATCGGAGTAGCTAAATTGCCAGAGTGTGTTCTCGGCCACATTCCCTACATTTGTACTGGGAATTTAATAATTCCCTGCTTTTGGTCTGGTGAGCATGTGAGGAGGGTGACTGAAGTTAAGAATAATACTGAAAAAAAACAAAAAAAAACAGAAAACTGGTGCAGTGGCAGCTGTGAGGGGGGAGATTTGGGAGTCTGGTATCCGTGGTTTGAATTTTGCTGCATCATGTCCTTCATGCCCCTCAGCTGTACAGATTTTGCGGGGTGTGCAGATTGTGAGAATGTGGGTAACAGACTTGGTAGAGTTATGCTTGTTATTTGGAAGTGCATATTCCTGTTTGGGGAAAGCAACCATTTTGTGGATTGCTGTTTCGGTGTGGGGAAGCCTGAGTTGTGCCCTTCTTGACTGTGGTCAGTGCTTTGGTTACTTGAGCATGGATGGGGGGTTTGTTGGCACCTAAATGTTGTGGGAGAAGGGCACAATGCATTTGTTTATATCACTGAAGTGACCATTAGCATTTAGGTAGTGACAGTCTGTTTGGCATGCTCCCTGAAGCAGTACTCAAAATGGCTGCTATAGAGGTAAACAACATTTGCGGAATGTGCAGTGTCGGGCAGCATAGAGTTGGAGATGTGTGTCGGGTGGTGGCTTCAAAAATAAAGAAAAGTGGGACATGAATGTAGGCTGTCAGTGTTACTGTTCTGTCTGCTCTGCAAATAAAATGATGAATTGTTTGTTTGGGATTTTTCAGCAATGTTGTCATTTTTACAGAATTGTTAAACTGTGCAGAGCGTTCTTGGTCCCTGGGTCTGAATGAGCACCAAAGTGGTGACTCCTGCAGCCATTTGGCAATGTGGGGAAATGTGCTTAAGGGTGATAGCAGGGTGTTATGTGAGTTGCCATATTATCTTCCGGGATTTTGACATGGCACACAGATGTCTGGTTGATTTGGGCTGTTCGGCATGGGATTTGGGGTGGTATTGGTTGTGATGCTGTTGCCCGGCATTTTCAGCAGTTAGAAGGTTGAGAATACCAAGTTTTTTCACAGACTTTGGGCTGACCGAGTGAGGGCTTTGACTGGGTTAATGTGTAGTTCCACACATGCATGGGGTCATAGAGGTCAGATCTTAACAATGCTGATTGTAAATGGAGGCTGTCTTGCTTAGGAACAACATGCCAGATGTGGCAATGAGGTATCCCAAAGTTGTATGAGATTCAATTTTGTAAGGAAAGAGAAAATTGCCTGTGTTAGGTTGTGGTGGTTTCTTACCATGCCATGGCTTTGAATCCATGTAAAGTCAGGGTGTATCACAGGACATTCCCCTAGCCTTTCACTGGTTTAGATTTCAGCTTCCAGACCTAACTGCTTTGTCTGAGTTGTTCTACAGTCTATATGTAGACAGCCGGATATTGGGTAACTTGATTACATGTGGTACAGACAAGGAATGTCTGCAAAATAATTTGACTAAATTGTTCATTTGGTCTCAGGAGAATTGTACATTGACATATACATCTTAATCTAAACATATGAGGTTTGGTGGGCATAAATTGGAAGGTGTTTAGTCTGATCGAAGGGGAATGAGTACAATGGAAATATACCACGGGTATACATGGAAGTGATAATTGAGGAAGTTTGGAGAGAGTTAACTGCCTTTTTTTTTTTTTTTTAAATGGATATGTGGAGAGTTTGCAATTTAATGGCAGCAATATGTTTAATTTGTTTTCTTTGCAGGTGGGAAAGAGCAGTTAGATCAGTCAGTGACCTGGGAAGTGGGTCAGCATTGGAAGTGCAGGTACCAGTGGCTGTCTCCGTGGATAGGTTGGGGTACAAAGGTGCTCATGTGGGAGAGCATGTGGTAAGTAATAGTCGCAGGCCTGTTGGAAGCAGTTAGATGTAATTGAGTCTAGAGGGCTGGAGGCTTTGGGGGTTGGATTGGGGTATGAGGAGGTCACAGGTAAGTTTTTACTAATGGTTCTTTAGAGCATGTATGTTGTAACTGGTGCGGTCTGGGTAATGTGTTGACAAGTGAAGAGGGCATATCTAGGGCGGGGTTAAGCATGGATGGGGAAGTTATGAGGGGTCTGGGGTTATTGTAGGTGGGTTGGAAGCATAGTTATCATAGGCATAGGCAGTTGCTAGATTGTTGGATTAGGTTTATTAAGCCAGTTATTTAATTAATGTGTCAGTATAGTTATTGCGCAGTTTTAGTGGAGGTAGGTTATGCTACGGGGGGTGGCTGGTTTGAGGTGTGGTGAACAACATGATAGGTTTAAGTAATCGATACTTGGGGGGGGGTGTTCAGATTAATGGTTTTAAGGTTTTCATGACTTAGCCATGTTCAGGTAAGTGAGACTTCATTATCTAGAGTGCAGTGCATATTGCACTTTAAGATAGACAAGGACAAATCTTGTCCTTCTCCTTGTCCTAAGAGCACATAGGTGGAGCCGTAAGGGGAATTTGTATCTCTGGCATTTTGTAAATGGCAGTATAATGGGATTGTGTCCAGTTAATTTTCTTTCATGAATCAGCGCTTTTGTTAAGACCCCCTGTGTCGGTAAAAGTTATAATTTTAGCTATAAAATGAGACCTTGTTATTTTGCAGGGGTATCTATTGTACCGTTACTATGGGAGTTAGGGGGTAATTTTATGGGGATTTTTGGTAGGTCAATTTTATTTTCTGGGTGCTGTGCATCTCGTAGTGATGTCATTTTATGGAGTTGATGAATGAGTAATGCCCTTGGTGGTATCATGGCCAGCAGGAATTTGGATTATATGTGTGTACATTATTTACACTCTTTTCTTTTACAGATCACACCGTGTCTGATTGGGACATGCAGAGTTGGTATTATTTGGGGGATGGAAGAAATGTGGACTGGACAGGCGTGAGAATACCATGAGGAAGGTTTTCAGCTGGCAGAGTAGTATGAAAGGAGGTCACAGGTTGCCAGCAGTACAGCTGAATATGTAGTTGTTGCTTTGTTGTGTTTTTTTTCCCTGTAGTCACAAGGTAATGTCTTGTTTTGGCTTACTCTTGAATAGGGTGCATCAGGGTTGAATTTTACATTATTTTATTGGTAGCGTGGGGTTGTTTTTGGAATGGGTCAGATATTGTTGTACACACCGGGGTAGGGGATTACAGGGTTGCACTGTGTAAAGTTAGGCTTGTAAGTTGGATGGGGGTTTGATGGAGGGATTTAGCTTTGAGTTACTAGATTTTCAGGTGCTAATGAGTTGGGTTGAGTCACAATATTCTGGACAGTTGTAGTGTGGCACAGGTCTTGGGGATTAGCTGGCATCAGGCACTCTCCAGTTTGTTTGGCATATCATGTTGGTTAGTTTTCTTGGCTTGGTATATTGTTAGTGGTGTTTGGGGTCATGCTCCTAATGGGCATGATGGTGGTTTCAGTGTTTTTATTGTTTATGGATAGTTGGTGTAATACCAGCATTTTAATAAAGGGAATTTAAAGAAAGTTAAGAGGGGTATTACATTCATTAAGGAAACACAAATAAAAAATAAC
This sequence comes from Protopterus annectens, assembly GCF_019279795.1. Classification (NCBI taxonomy): domain Eukaryota; kingdom Metazoa; phylum Chordata; order Ceratodontiformes; family Protopteridae; genus Protopterus; species Protopterus annectens. The sequence continues at coordinate 308,644,665 of NC_056746.1, read as the reverse complement.
TAAAATAAAATAAAATAAAAAATTTAATTTTTCATTGGGTGGTGAAATGGGGTTGCAAAGTGGCATGGTGGTAGGCAATTGCCTCGGCATGGCTTCAGTGTCAGTGGATTTAGGAGTGGGTTCATTGGCTGGTAATGCTTTTGGTGTCATTGAGAGGTTTTCATTGGTTGGATGGTACAGCTTAATTAATTCATGTGCAGCAGTTCTGTAGGTGAGGAGCTTATGGTCCACTACCTTCACACAGAGTGGAGTCAGTGGTTTGTGCTCAGCCGTTAGGTTCTTGACTGTCTTGTTAGTTGTGTGTAGGGTTAGGTGGTAAGGACTTTGATTCCGTTTGGTTACATGGGATTGGGTACACAGAATGATGTTTGGCTTAGTGCCTTATTAGTGATTTGATTGCTGAAGTTGGGCGGAGAGAGGGGAAGCAGTCTGGTCAGGCTGGTGGGTGGAGAAGAGGGGCAGGCTTGCCCTCTTCTGTTCCCCCTGTGATGGTGGATGTGCAATTCAATAAGTTGGGAAGGAAAGTGAGCAGATTCTCTGTTGGATAAGTTAATAAGCAAGCTGAGCTGCTGATTTGGATGGTGGTATAATTCAATAAATTGAAGGTGAGCGGGGTAATGCTGCCTTGTTAATGCAAAGATAAGTGAGCAAGTGGGGGACTTTGCTTATTGAGGGTGAGTGGGTACACTGCCCATATGGTTATTTATATTTCTTTCATGGATGTTATTTTACCTGTGGCATGTTTTTGGTTGTTGTGTCTTTCAGCCTTTCCCATTAGGGGTCTCCACAGCGGAACTCCGGTCCGCTAATGATTGGCAGTAGATTTTTATGTATTTACCGGTTGCTCTGACGCCATCTCTGGCCTGAAACCTTGAATGATCCATTCGCATGTCTCCACGCAGAAGACGCTCTAACTGAGAATCAAACCAGACAGCATCTTACTGTGAAGCGACAACACTACCGCAGCACCACCACCGCAGTTCACTGAAATTTGTAATTATTGGTCAGCAATCATGTGTATGGACGTTCAATAAAGGTCATCAAATGTCATTCGGTGTTGAGTTTTTATTGAAGTGACCAGGACAAATGAAGTTTGGAACAGACCATTTTGTCCTGGGACATCTGCAAATGGGGCCAGATACATAGTTTAGTAGGAATTAAGAGAATAAGGAGAGGATAGGATTAATGGGATGGAGGGAGGTTAGGAGGAAATGAGGTGAGGATAGGGAGGGGCTTAGGGGATTTGTCAAGTGTAACTGAGGCAGGAGTCACATTTTTGGCATGAACTTGCTACCCTCCCATCCTCCCACTTTTTATTAGTGAGATTGTGGTCATTTTAATTTTGGGAAGGCAGAGAAGGGGCAGGCTTGCTCTCTTCTGTTCCTCCTCTGATGGTGGATGTGCAATTCAATAAGTTGGGAAGGAAAGTGAGCAGTTTCTCTGTTGGATAAGTTAATAAGCAAGCTGAGCTGCTGATTTAGATGGTGGTGTAATTCAATAAATTGAAGGTGAGCGGGGTAACGCTGCCTTGTTAGTGCAAAGATAAGTGATCAAGTGGGGGATGCTACTTATCAAGGGTGAGTGGGTACGCTGCCCTTATGGTTATTTATATTTCTTTCATGGATGTTATTTTACCTGTGGCATATTTTTGGTGAAATTTGTAATTATTGGTCAGCAATTGTGTATGGTAGTTCAATAAAGGTAGTCAAATGTCATTCGGTGTTGGGTTTTTATTGAAGTGGACCAGGACAACTGCAATACTTCACTTTCTCCAATTTCAACTCATAAGTTTTCATTTATTTTTCATTACCTTTCCTATTTTAATATAATCCCTTTCTTCCATCACCTCCATACATATTGACAGAATTGTCTGAAAACCCATCACAACTGTATTACCATCTGCTACCCCCAAGCATTCCAATAATACAAAACAATCAATTCCAGATCTAAGTGCCCCCTTCTGTAAATCCATTGACATTTGTTCCATACAGTTAATTCAGTGCATTTTATCACTTCCTATTTGTTTTTAAATCTTTCCTTTTTTTTTTACATTTCCCCCTTAAATCACAATTAAAATTCCCACAATTATAATTTTCATGTTAACCACCACATAGTCTAATTTACTGAAACAAATTCCCTATGTCCTTGCTACTTATAAATGCATAGAATGCTGTAATTCTAAAAATATATTTTCTGCACCTCACATTCACAGCAGTTAACTTTCCCATCCTTACCAATGTTACATCTAGTATTTTCAGTTTTTTACACAACACAGCCAGTACAGAGCAACATTCACTTCCCAAGTTCCATATTATATTTCCATCCCATAATTTATCTGTTTTCTGTTTTCTGTCTTTTTTCATTTGTCAGGAATCTTACATCATTTAACAGAATAACATCTACATCACATTTAGCACACAATTCCAGTGTCCCTGTCCTTCTTACAGTATTTAATACTTTTCACATTTACTGAAAGTACTCTAACATTATTGCTTTTCTTTCTTTTTTAAGTTTAGGGGAAATAGTTTTAATATTTGTTTTTTTATTTTTACTATTTCCCCAACTTAACATTTTTTCCTGGGTTTATGTAAAATAATCCTTGATCCCCAGAATCAGATTTTTCACTGGCTAGAACCTCAAAAAATATTAGTATCAGTCCCTTCTCCTGACATCTTTTCCTGCATGTACTTTCTCTCTCTCTCTCCTTGTTTTCCCCTCCATATTGTTTTCTTCTTCTACAGTTTCTTCTTCACCTATTTCACCTTCTTCCCAGCCTCTTGTTGCCCTTCCTCATGTATGTTTTCTTCCCTTTTACCTTCTTTTTCATTATTTACTGTTTGCTCTTGACAAGTCACTCAAAAGTGTCCACTTTTTTACACAACCTGCATTCAATAAAATATCTTCTTGCTGTATGTCCTTTATCCCCACACTGGTTACATTGTACCTTGTCACAATCATTAGTTAAATGAGAAAAGTCCCAACAAAAAAAACATGATTTAGGTTGGCCAGCATAAGTGTTTCGACATGTTTTTTTTTCACATTTCACAAAAGCTTCCAACTTCCAACCTCAATTCCATAAGTTTCTCTCATCCCTTGCGTTCACGGTATTATCAAGTTTCAAACAGACCCTGCATGCATTTTTAAATTGTCTACTTCCATTTTATCTGTTCTAAATGACAAAGTATTTTTTAACATTTAATTTACTTCCAGAAAACAAATAATTGTGCCACAGATATGTCATTCTTTTTGTTACAAGCTCTAGAAATTTCATCAACAGTTCATTAGTTTCAAATGTTAAGTCACAAAAAGTCTCTGTCCCAATATGTATAAAATACTAAATTTCTTGATTTTTAGAACCCAGAACAGTTATTAAATTGTTCCATATATAATATCAGTCTACTACAGTGCCAGTTTTTGTTCTTATTCTCACAGGTGGTCTCATCTCTTCTTTTTAAAATTATTTTTACTTGCAATTTGTTGCTGCTGTGACTGCTGCATATGTTTTAGTTACTACATTTTCTGCTGCCACAAAACCAGACACCTGCACAGTTTGTTGCTGCTTTCCTCTTTTGAGCAAAACCAAAAAATAAGTGGTTAAGGTAAACTGTGCTTCCAAAATCCAGTCAAATAGCATAAATACACTGGAAGCAACAGACCAAGGAGGACAAGCTGAGGGAACACGGTGAAAAGTTTTCTTTCTTCCTGTTGAGTATTTCACTGTTCCCTCAGCTTGTCCTCCTTGGTCTGTTGCTTCCAGTGTTTTTATGCTTTCCTCTTTTGCTTTCTGTCACTGCTTCATAAGTTTAAACTGTTGCATTTGTTGCTGTGACATCAGATGATTCCTTTTCCACATTACTATCTTCAGCACTTCCAAAACAGTTATCTGCCATCTCAACCCATGAAACATCAGAACTGTCCCCTGGATCATCCTGCTCAATTATTTTAAAATAGAACATCATCTGCAAGCCTTCCTGATACCAATTCTGTCTGCACCACTTCAACAGACTCACTTATGTCTTTCTTCATAGATAGCTAAATGCTGCTCATGTGTAACATCGACCACACAGGAATCTTTGTTTAAATTCTGAAACTCCATATTGAATCATTTTTTCTTCAAATTCTCACTTTTTTCTGCCGCTAAACTCTGCATAACATTTCTGTCCTCCTCCATGCTGCCACTTCCCTTAGGCCTCTTTCTTGTTGCATAGGAGCCTTCTGGCACCATCTAGCAGCTCCAAAGAGTTGGGAAATTCCCTGATGTCCTAGCCAAATATTCCTTAGTAGTATTAATACCATCTCAGGTTTGTTTGTTTCTTTCGGCTTTTCCCGGTTAGGGGTCGCCACAGCGGAACTCCGGTCTGCTAATGATTGGTAGTGGATTTTTACATACCGGGTTACCAGCCCTGACGCACAACCTTCAACGAAGGCATGCCCCATTCACGTATGCCTCCACACAGAAGACGCCCTAGCTGAGAATCGAACGGGACAACGTCTTGCTATGAGGCGACAATGCTACCGCAGCACCGCCAGAAAAGAGGCTAGTAGCCTAGTGGGAATAACCTGGTCAGGAAAGGATAAACCACTCACTCACTCACTCACTCACTCACTCACTCACTCACTCACTCACTCACTCACTCATTAAATAAATGCATGCATGCATACATACATACATAAATAAAAAATGCATCTGAATATAAGGGAAAACTGTGTTAGAATTAAATGGTGCTTGCCAGTGAAGTACGTATATTCATGTTATACATAGCTATCTATGAAGAAAGACACAGGACACTAAGGATAATCACAAGGCTTTCTTTAGTTATGTTAGGAACCTGGGTGGGAATTCCCAGATATGCTCAGAATTAGTCCAAAATGACAAAAAATACACCGAACCCACAGACATTGCCAACATCCTAGCTGACAGGTTCAGCGCAAACTTCTCCCCCCCCCCCCCACCAAAAGGGCAAATATTTATCCCAGCAGAGTGCTGCCCCCCTGACATCTCAGATGCTCAGGTAAGAGCTGCCCTCTCCAAAGCAAAAAACACAGCATCAATGGGACCAGACGGTGTCCTGGGCTGCATCCTACATGAACTCCAAGAAGAGCTAAACCCAAACATAAAACTACTGTTCAGTCTCAGCCTTACTATAGGATATGTACCCAAAGAGTGGCGTACAACAACAGTGGTCCCTCTCCACAAAGGTGGTCCCTCAACGGATCCTGGAAACTATTGCTGATAAGCCTGACTAGCTTGGTCTGCAAAGCTATGGAAAGGATCATCATGGACCTCATAAATAAAGATGGATCCTACCCAGTTTGGCTTTGTTAAGGGCAGATCCTGCCTCTTAAACCTGGTTGATTTCTTTGAAACAGTCACCAAGGCCATTGACGAGGGGAAGGTGGTCCACACAGCCTACCTGGACCTCGCAAAAGCCTTCAATACAATACCCCACTCGGGCATTATAGATAAGCTCACCAGCTTAAATATAAACCCCTATGTCACTAGATGGGTTGCAAACTGGCTCAAGGACAGAACCCACATGGTTAGAATTGCTGGAGCCATGTCAGACTCCAAACCAGTTACAAGTGGCATCCCACAAGGCTCAGTCCTGGGACCTCTCTTGTTCGGTATATATTTCTCGGAGGTACAGGCCAACACGGAAGGACTGTGGCTAACTAAGTTCGCAGATGACTGCAAACTGGGCGCCATAATCGACTCTCTAGCCGACACAAGCATCCTCCAAAAGGTCCTCATAGAAACAGGCAACTGGTGCCAGAGCCATGGCCTCAAGCTCAAGCTAAACACCAAAAAGTGTATAGTCATCCCCTTTGGCAAAAACAAAGTGCCCACAAATTACCACATAGGTGGTAATCCATTAAGTACAGAAGAAGTAATTAGGGACCTGGGGACCCAAGTTGATAGCAATCTCTCATTTGACAACCACGTGGCCAAAGTGGTTAGAAAAACATTTTATATAGCCCACCTAATCATGAAGGGATTCACATCTAGATCAGGGGAGGTCATCGTGCCTCTTTACTCATCCCTCATCAGGCCCATAATTGAGTACAATGCCCCTTTTGGGATGTACCTTACCAGACACCTGCAGCAACTGGAAAGACCCCAGAAGTACCTCACCAAGAGGATCATAGGGCTCAAACAGATGCCATATGCTGCCCGGTTAAAGAAACTCCAGCTCTACTCAGTGGCATACCGCCTGCTCAGAGGCGATCTGTGCCCGACGTATAAATCCATGTCCAACCCGGAATTAATAGACATGCTGCACCTCAGAAAATCCAAATCCCATCGAGCTACGCGCTCGAGAGATTTGAACCTCAGCACTGAAATAAATAGGACATGCTGGAGGGACAGATTCATAACCCAGAGGTTCCCTTCACTCTGGAATAAAATCCCAGTCCAGGTTAGGCAGAGTCCCTCATTGACTCTCTTCAAGAGGAATCTTGATGAGTGGATGGGAGATCGTAGGTTTACCCCGGGTATCACTTCTGTGTCACGGTTAGACAGAGACACAGTATACTAACCTCGAAAAAGGGCATAGCAAAATAAATTTAAAATGGGTGGCGAAAGCCAAACACATTCTGGCTAGGCTTATAAATGCCCTAGGGCAGACCTAGTATGAACCTATGAACCTATGTGCTGTTGCAAAAAGAAACAAATGCCTTTGTTTTTCATTCACCTCATAAATAACAGGTATTAAACAACAAAAGTATCTTCACCCTGGCTGTGGAATGAGTAAGGTGAGCATTTGATTTGCAATTTGTACATTCCAGAGTGGCATTCATGCTCGGGGTAAAATTTTGTAAGATAATGTCTAGATAATTTTCTGACATTTAGGAGTGACACGTAAAGAAGTGACTTTTTTCTGTTCAGTAAAGGCTGCATGATTCATAGCGCAACAAGTTAGTGCCTTTAAAATTAAAAATACTACAGTGGATAGTGTAGTTTTATATTATTTTTATTTTATTTTATTTATTTATTTACATTTTGTTGACCGGGCTAGTCTAACTGGATACATGTCCATTTTCAGTAGAGGCCCGGGGAGAAAAGCTCCAAGAAGGGCATTAATTATACAAGTATAGAAAACAAAGCTCCAAGAAGGGCATTAATTATACAATTATAGAAAACAAAGCTCCAAGAAGGGCATTAATTATACAATTATAGAAAACAAAGCTCCAAGAAGGGCATTAATTATACAATTATAGAAAACAAAGCAATAGAAAACAAAGCAATATCAAGCTATAAGCATATACAGGTAAAACATAAGATAATTGCAAATGAATGTTAAGCAAATATAAAAGTAATTAATAATTTTTTTTTTTTTTTTTTGGTAAATCATAGTGCAGCGAGAGAGGCCATGGAAAGAGTGGCAATATGGTACCCTGAAGGTACCATAAAAGGGGTTAGCAGGACTGTTTAAGGTGGGGAGATCAGTCGGGGTTGGAGCAGGAGCAGAGCCAGTGAGTTTTAAAATGCTGTTTGAGGTGTTTTTTAAAAAGATATGTGGAAGAGATAGTAGAAAGCTCACTTGGCAGGTGGTTCCAGGCCTTTCCAACTGTATTAGGAAAAAGAGAGTCTCCAGCTTTGTTTTTATATTTAATAGTGGAAACGAAGTTGATCAGCTGAGCGAAGAGTGGTAAGGTTTTTTAAGGGGTAGTAAGATTAGTGAGGATTGGGATATTATTAGGGTGGAAGAGTATCTTTTGGGTTATAGTAAGTTGATGATAGAGTAGTTGGTGTTGCAGTTCTAGCCATCCCAGTTGTTTGAGGTTGAGACAGTGGTGTGTTCTAAAAGGGTTGCCAGTAGCAAATCTGGCTATGTTGTTGTAGCTGTTGGCAAGTTTGTTAAGTTTGCTTTTGGAAAGGTTAGTGTAAATAGCAGAAGCATACAGTAGGGTAGAGATCAGATGAGTTTGGGCTATCGTGGTTCTGGCTATAGTTGTAAGGAAGGGTTTGATTCTATACAGTGAACCTAGTTTTTTGTTAACAGATTTTACAGTATAGTTGATGTGGTCATCATAACTAAGGTTGTTATCAATAGTTATGCCCAAGAAATGGGTTGTGGTATCAGGGTTTATGGTGGTTCCATTGTTTGAGGTTATAGTGAAGTGAAATTGTGGTGATTTTTGAGTGGGAGTAAAGAGTAATAATTTTGTTTTTTTTTTGCATTTAGGGGGAGGCAGTGTTGCATGAACCAATTTTCAACGGTGTTAAATACAGACTGGGTAAGGGTGTGGAGTGTGGTTGGGGAATTGGCGGAGCAGATTAAAGTAGAGTCGTCAGCATACAGAATGCAGGTGGCTTGAGGAATTGTAGTGTTTAGGTCGTTGATAAACATTGAGAAGAGAAGAGGGCCTAGTATGGAACCTTGAGGTACTCCTAGGTTTACGGGGAGGGGAGTTGACAGCATATTGTCCCAGAGGACTGCTTGATGATGGTTTTCTAGGTAGGATTTAAACCAGAGTAGTGCCTGTGTGTCTAGTGAGTGGGCTTTTAGTACCTCTAAAAGCAGATTATGGTTGACCATAATGAAGGCTTTTGAAAGGTCAATAAACAAAGCTGAGGGAAGGGTGTTATTGTTCTGATTTTTGTTTATAGAGTCAGAGAAGGATAGCAGGGCAGTTGATGTACTGTGGAATGGTCTGAAACCATGTTGGCAGTTGGCAAGTAAATTATTGTGGAGAAGATGGTTAAGAAGTTGTAGGTGGATACATTTTTCCATTATTTTTGCTATAGGAGAGAGTAACGCAATCGGTCTAAAGTTGGAAATGTCAGTTGATGTGCCACCTTTGTGTAAAGGAATGGTGTGAGATACCTTCCATATAAGGGGGATTTTACTTTCTGAAATGGTTCTATTGATAAGGATAGAGATAGGGTAGGCAATGACTTTAGCTGCAATTTGCAGGTATTCTGCTGGTATACAGTCAGCAGAGGGGGTACATGGTTTGAGTTTTAGAAGGAGGTTACAAATGAGGGATGTAGAAACAGGTTGTATGTGAAAAGGAGGAGTTGAGTTTGTTGTAGCATTAGGTGGGATGGAGCTGGTAGGAGATAGAGAGTTTGCTAGAGTTTGTATGGCTTCGATAAAATAGGTGTTAAAGGAATCAGCTATTAGTTTAGGGTTATTTTGGGCAATTCCTGATGGTGTGGGAGACTTGGTGTGGCCTGGATTAAGTAGTTTGTTGATAGCTGACCAGAAATTTTGTGGTTTTTGATTGTGGGTTTGTTGGAGGTGAAAGTAATAGTTTCTTTTGTCAAGTTGGATGTCTTTTTTTGTAGCATTTCTTAGTTGTTTAAAGTAAAGGTGGTCAGAAGGGCTTTTAGAGGTTCTCCACTTGGCCCAGATTTTATTTCTTAGGAGGATTTCTTTGCCTAGTTTGTTCTGTGAGCCATGGGGCAGTTTTGGTCTTTGTTCTTGATGAACGATAGGGGGCATGGAGGTCTAGGATTTGAAGGAACTTAGTATTAAAGTAGGTGACTCCTTCATCAAGTTGAAGATGAAGCAGTGGAGACCAATCACAAGCCTTCAGTTCTGTTTGGAAGTTCTCAGGATGAAAGTTTTTTTTTTGAGCGTGAGGTTTTAAAAATAGTCGGATTGGGTCTATGAAGTTTTTGTTTAATTATATAGGTAAGAGCGTTGTCACTGATGTCGTCAGGAAGGATTCCATGTTTATAAGTTGAGGGACGACTGTTAATGAGAATCCAGTCTAGTATGGTTTCCTTGCAACTTTGTTTATGGATTCTTGTAGGGGTGGTTATCATTTGTGAGAAACCATAAAGATTTATGTGGTTAGTGGGATTTGGGGACATACAAGTAGACCAGTCTATATTAAAGTTGCCTAAGACAATGGTTTCCTGGGGTAGGTGTATAGATAGGCTACTAAGTATATTCTCTATATTACTGATATTGTTACCTGGGGGAAGGTAGGAACAGATTATGTAGATGGATTTATGGTTATTGATTTGAAGTTTGGCTGATAAGGTTTCTGTTGTGGAGTTTGTGGGTAGCAGGACATTGAAGGTAGATAGCTGGATTTCTGATTTATAGAATATGGCTACACCCCCACCTTTTTTGGTGGTACGATCTTTTCTCAGGATGTTATATCCTGGGGAGGTTATTTCATGATCTTTGGTTGAGGGTTTAAGCCAAGTTTCAGTAATACAGAGGATATCAAATTTGTGCACATCTAGAAGTGCATGAAGATGGGATATTTTGTTGTTGATGCTATGGATGTTAAGGTAAGCTATCAGAAGGGAGTTCGATGATCTTGTTGTTCTTCCTGAAAACAAAAATGGCACAGTAGAGATGAGTACCAATGGGAAGAAGTTAATGGCAACAACAATACATGCTCTTGACTTCTTTAATGTACATAATTTATTCTCATAAGAATTGGAAACATTTTACTTATACAGGGATCAGTGTTGGACACTCTTCTACTTGGCATCTATAGCTCACACCTTCACTCATGGCCTTTGGTTATCTAAGTTTGAGATGATTTCAAATTTGGTGCTGTTATTCATTCCTCCACTGTCTCATAATTGCTCCATCATGGTTTATATTATGTTAGCAGTTAGTATAAGAACAGAGGTTTCTATCTAAATGTGAAAAATATAGTACAGTTTCTTTTGTTAAGCAGAATATTCCCATATCATATGATATAAGCAATTTCAGACGAATGACTCACAAAAGTATGACTTAGAATCACACAAGCTAATGTGCACCTTTTGCCGAAGTGCGTGATGACAAGCCTAGCCAGAGTTATTACATTAAGCAGTGTGCAACAACCTATGTCTGCCTGAAGAAAACTATAGGTGCTTTGTCTTTGTGATAAGTTGTTCAACATATTGAAAATAAGCTATAATATAATTTTTCTATATTGCTAAAATCCAGGGTAGAAGAAACGGTTGGACTGAAAATGCCAGTTGTCATTTGTAGTAACAGATTGCATAAAATGAGCTGGACATTTATAATTTGGCCATGTTGGATATAATAGACACTCAGGATTAGTGATTTAGCATATTTTGCCTGATGTAACCTATTGGCTTTACATATTGCTAGAAAGAAAGAAGCTATGTATTATCTATAATCAAAAGTAACACTAATTTATGGCAGGCATCAAGTCAAAGTAAAGAAAATGTTAAACCACCATCCCTCAGTTATGACTGAGATAAGACAGATAGATAGACAGACAAAAATGCAACATTGTTTGTGGCACAGGTACCCTACAATTAAGAAAACATAGTAATGGAACAAAGTAGCAAAGAATGACTGCCTTAAGCTCTAATTTATTTCTGTATCAAAACCATGAAAGAGAAGAAATAGCAAAGAAAATGAACATTTTCCATTTAACAGAATTTCTGTAAGAATATTCTTAACATTTGAACTCACTGTTTGAATATTTTATTCATGCAGGCAAAGAGAATGCATTTCTCTGTACCATTATCAATTACTGACTCTTGCTGTCTGTAGGGATTGGGCTAGAGTTTTATCATTCTGACATAAAGGGTTTATTTTCAGGTTTTTCATGGCTGTAGTGGGAAAGTTGGCCCAGGGCTCCGATACCGCACTTAAGCAGTGATTTGTCTAGCTGGCATGCATGCCTTGGTTTTAATCAGGAATTTTTGACTAAAGCAGAATTAAACTACAACTAATCCTTTTAGTCATAAGAAGCCCAAAGGTATCGGTAAACCATCAGGTACCTCATTATTAATATGTTCAGAAATGAAATTGTGTGTAAGTAAATGTACTTACAAACCTGCATGTGTGTGTGTGTGTGTGTGTCTGTGTGTGTGTGTGTGTGTGTGTGTGTGTGTGCATGTGTGCGTGTGTGTGTGTGTGTGTGTGTGTGTGTGTGTGTGTGTGTATGTGTGTGTGCGCTCGTGTGTGTGTGTGCTCGAGTGTGCACACATGGATATGTGCATATGTGAATGTTGGGAGCATCTTGTTTTAAATTATTTTCCAAATAGCATGTGTGTGTGTGTGTGTGTGTGTGTGTGTGTGTGTGTGTGTGTGCACGCAGGTGAGTGCGGTTGTGTGTATGTGCATGTGTGAATGTTGGGAGCATCTTGTTTTAAATTATTTTCCAAACAGCACACAGAAATGGACACTTTTATTCTATACAGGATAGCTTTATCCTAGTATAAATAATAAGTAAAAATGTGATGGTACAGACAACTAGCTCTGTTTGTGGAAATCATAATATTGACATCCAAACGAATAATACTGAGGTCAGGAGTTCAAATAAACAAATTGAACAAGATGCCCAGAAGAAAAGCAATACTGACTTTACTCTCAGGGAGGTGGTAATCCAATTCAAGTCCATTTTTGAAGTCCAAGTAGTTGCCAAACACAATTATGTAAGGTTGTCCTCACTTTAATGATTAACTAATGATTTAGTTACTAATGGTTCTTTTAGTCCTAATCAAAATAAGAGATTATGGAATGATATGGAGAAATTAGAAGAAGAGGACCAATTTCAGGAGGTTACAAAGACAAGAAGAAAGGCCCTTTGGGGTTCTGGCAAAAAAGAGAACAATTTACCATCTTTTGTTGTAGGTAGTGAGCCATCATAATGAGGCAAATAACAGTGTCCTCATTTTGGGTGATTCCATGTTGACATGAATTCTTAATGTTCACCCAAGAATGAATCAAGAGCAGGCTACTGAATGACATGTTATGTAATAACTCCTCTTGTTATGATACAGTTAGCAGAGCACTAAACTGAGATGTTTGAAAATGTGGTTTCTGAGATGGTGGGATTAAGTAACTCCCAAGGGTTTAGATTTCTATTTAGTGATATTCTTATGAATCCCTGATATGCAGGTTTAAAAAGAAAACAGGTTAGCAAGGTAAATGACAAACATTATACATAGAATTTCATTTATCACATCTGTCAAAGTTATAACTACTTGTGAAGATTTAGAAGTTAAAAAATGACTGCTTCAGTAGGAACTATCTTCATCTGAGCCATGCTGGAAACAGATTAGTTGGTAATCCCTTGGGAAATTATTCATCCTGTTTTAGGAACTATGGGGAGGCAGAAACAAAGACAAGCTTAAATCCCTTAAAAATTATTTTGTAATTGTAGAAGCTTAAACAACAAAATTGTAGACTTAGAATGTATAATAGCAGTTGAAAATGATGATTTGTTGTGCTTCACTGAAACATGGTTTAATGATTGCAGTAAACTTCGAATTGTTAAAAGGTTTAAGGGGCTTCATGTGGTGTATCCATATAGCTGTCCATTACATTTGTCTCCACTACTATTCATTCTGATGACTTGTTTGAACATTTGATGGTGAAGTTAAGTTGGGAAAAATATGACTGGAGGGTAGGAATATTATACAGACCATCAGCTCAGAAAAATAACATGATAGAGTAAATGGCAATATCTGGAAATTATTTAATCAAGGATCTGGTATAATCATGGGAGGACATTAGCCCTCTAGCGATTGATTGGAAATTCCTTTCTACCTTGTCTGCTTTTGCAACAAAATTTTTGAAAATTGTATTTTATACAACTATGAACATAGTATTAAACATCGAACCAGGGATGATATCTTATTGGGTGCAATTTGGAAAACCACAGGATTAATTCTTTTATAAGTTGTAACACTGGTACCCCACCTGGAAAATCAGATTACTATTCTATTTGATGTGAAATTCTGAGTAATAGTGAAAACTGTATTAGACCAGGTGTACCTCTTAAGAAGTTTTGTAGAACTGACTTTGAGTCTATAAATAAAGAATTTAGCTCTTGGCCATGGGAGAGGCAACTGGAAGGAAAGTCAATTGAAGAAAAGTGGGATACTGTTTATGGTAAATTAAATACCTTAATAAGCATATTTGCTCCTGATGGTGTGGCCAGTCATCACAACAAATGATTCCCTCCATGATGACAAAAAAAATCTAACTGAAAAGTAAAACAAAAGTTCTCTGGATGAAGTATAAATGTTCTCAGTATGGCTCCATCAAATACAGATATAGCACTGAAAAAAAACCTTCAGGAATTTATCTCTGATAACTAGAACTGACTATGAGAAATGGCTAGCTCTTCAAGCACTTAAGATGCTTTAGGAAATAAAATACTTCCCACATTAGTGTTAAGTATGGGGATTTTGCTATCACATACTCAGTTGAACTAGTGGATTCATTTATTGAAAAATTCTCACATTTAAATGGGTGTAAGGGTTACAACTATAAGGTAGTTAGCAGATCTGGTGCTTGTCTGAATAACCCTTATGAGTTAGTTTCAAAGGTGTTGTAGGTCAATAAAAAAGTGCAGCTGCAGACCCTGATAGCTTAAATGGATATTTTCTTTCTAGCAGAGTAAGTGGCTTGGGCCATCTTAAAAACATTCCACTTAAATTGGCAATTCAATATTACAATGCAGCATGTCTAAATATTCTTAACACCTTAGCCCCACAGTGTACAAAAAGAATTAAAATGAAGCATACCCCATGGCTCACAAACCAATGCAGACTCCTTAAGAAAGGCAGAGACAAAGCATGGATTAGCTGGCAAAAGAGTAAAAGTGACAAAAATCAGCAAGTATTCAGACAGTTGCAAAATTAAGTCATGAAACAAGTTAACAGAGATAAAAAGATATATTATACTCACCTACAAGATAGCCATAAAAACAACCCTAAATATTCTGGTCCTCCATATCCTGTCTCATCAATCCAGGTACAAAAAAGAATCCCAGCCCATACCCAGACATTCCCCCTCTTCAAACAGCTACCTATTTCAATGCATACTTCATAGAATTCATAGCCAACTTAACCTTAAACTCACCTAATACACCCCCTCCCATGCAGCTAACCTCTCCTGCCTTAGACGCCAGCACATCCATCCATCCATCCATCCATCCATCCATCCATCCGTCCATCCATCCACAACCCCTTTTTTCCCATTTTGTACATCTCTTTCACAAAATTCATCTAACTGCAACCTTTCTGATACAGATATGGACAACTCCATCCATTTTATCTTTCATGCAGTTTCTATAACTCTCATAAACAATTTTACATAAACTTAAACCTTGTTCCTGCTCAGCTGACAGCCTTTCCCCAGAATACCTAAATCTAGCTAGAGCTGCAATAACATTGCCAATCAACATTCTTATTAATAGACCGATTACAGTATCCTGTGCCCTTAACTTATGGAAAATGGGTTATATTATCCCATTGCATAAAGGAAGTAATTCCACACTGATATTACAAATTTCCATCCCATAGCCATCCTGTCTCCTCTCTCTAAAATCCTTGAAAGATGTATACATCAATGACTTCTCCACTCTCTCTTACAAAATAAGCTAATCACCAGTATGCAACATGGATGTTGGCCAGACCACAACACCTCCACTGTATTATTATCATTTACAGCCACTGCCAATAAAGCTTGCATTTCTCATCAATGTGTATCTGCAGTACTTCTAGATCTATCAAAAGCCTTTGACCTGGTCTCTCATGCTAAACTCCTCAGTCAGATTTCCACCCTCTGTTGATCATCTCCATCTATTCAATGGTTCTCTAGCTACCTTGCTAACAGACAGCAAGCTGTTAAATGGCAAAGGATCATCTCTGCATACCTTCACAATTCCATAGGAGTCTCACAAGGATCCATCCTTGGCCCTGTACTATTCAATATTTTTATCAATTACCTACATTCATCTTCTTGCAAAATCACCCTGATTCAATACCATCATCTGCTCTTCAAACATATTAACTCACCTCCAAGAAATCACTCGATGGGCTATCATCTCTATTGAAACCTGGTTTACAAAGGCCCAACTCTTATTTACAACCCCCCAAAAAACAAACTCTTTCTCTTTACTCCCAAAACTCACACCCCTAATAAAGCATCTTTCAAAATATTTTGGTAAATCACACTGAAATTTAATTAGTTCACCACACCAAACTATTAGGAGTCATAATAGATTGTACCCTTAAATTGTACCTCCACATCCAAAGCATTATCTAGGCAACCCATCAAAAACTAGGCATGTTATACAGATACAAATAATTTCTGAACACACTCACAAAAATTACTGTAGCCAAAACCTACCTTCTGCTCTACCTGCTCTATGGTTCACCAATTCTAACTAATTTACAATCCTCAAAAAAAAAGAAAAAAAAAACTTGAAAGTTGCTACAACAAAATTGCCAACTTTGCTACTAATTAATTCTCCTTTACCAACCAGTGCAAAGTTCTGCATACCCTTAGCTGGCTGGAACTCTCCCACTACCATTCCTACATTCAACGTATAACAGTACATAAAATCATACACAAACCATTAGCCTGCCCAGCTCTTACCCCTTTAATAAACATAAATTTCACTAAAAGAACTCTCAGATTAGATGCCAAACAACTTCTCACCATAAATAAACCAAACTGGACAAAACCCCTACTCATACTTAATAGGAAAAAAATGGAACTCCCTACCTGTGACCACCAGAACTATTTCTAACCTACCCACCTTTAAATGCTCCCTAAAAGAATACTTTACAAAATCATGGACCTGCTCTTGTGCCATTCCTGGCTGAACTTACTCACTATACTTCACTCAGCCCCCTTCAACCTAAGTCACACTTCACAACCCTCTCCAACCTCCTACTCCACTCCATTCTTTTGTTTTCCCCCCTGCCTTACCTTATTCACTTATCTCTGCATACCTTTCCTCTACCTCTTTCTCTTTCCTCCCTGCTCACCTAAGCTACCTGAAGTCACTCTACCCTGCACTCTTCTTATAATCGCCTTTTTTTTCTCCATCCTTCTTCCTTTCTTTCTTCTGAAACCCTAATATGAGCACTTTCTCTCATACTAAGACATCATTCAATTTCCCCTCACTGTCTGTAATAATGTAATTTCTTTTTTTAAAACAGGTTTATTGTTTTAACATATAAGAGAAATATCATAACAATTTTATACAAGTAATTAAAAATAGGTATTATTATAACATTCAACAAAACCACTAAAGTATTTACAAAGACATCCACTACAATCAGATCAATTAATTAAACTAAAATACCATGCTATTGAAATTAACATTTTTTTAACAAATTTTGTAAATTATCCCATACAATATAATAAGATGTTTTTCTATTTGTTCTTGTCCCAATTGTGTTTATTTCCATATGGCACACTATATTCATAACATTTTTAAATTCATTGAACGAAGGAGGTGTATCTGAAATCCAATTTCTAGTTATTATTTTCCTAGCCACTGCTAGAATAGACCATAACAAGGGAAACTTGACCTTTTTAACACTTTGAGGTACAGGTGTGTTGAATAATATAAGAGATTTAGAAATAATGAAATTATCTGTAAAAAGAGCCTGCAAAAATTCATTAATTGACTTCCAGAATTCTTTCAATTTTATACAGTCATAAAACATATGAGCCCAGTCAGCATTAATTTCTACATTACATCTCTTACATAAATTATCTTTATTATTTATTTTATTCATCATCAAAGGTGTATAAAAGATCTATGTAAAAATTTCCATGTATAAAGTCTCCAGACAATGGAAGACGTAGTTCTATAAGCAGATTCCAATATATATTGTTTATCTTGTTGATTTGGTGGGTCCCCATTAATAGAAGTGAAATAATTCCAGTATGAATCTACACTGTAAAAAGTTTCTTGTCTAATAATTTTATGTATGTATGAAAGTTTACCTTTATCAGAAACTTTATGTTGTAAATTTAATATCAAGTAATCAATCAGTGTTGGAATAGATTATTTAACTGTTATAGACATTAGATCTATTTTATTAATGAGATGTTGTCTAAAGGTCTAAACCTCTATCCAGCGAGTTTCTCTTAGATCAAATTCTTGTTTTAAAAAATCTAGATTTTTAACTTTATTATCAGATATCAACTGATACCAGTACTTTAGATCATTATCTATAGCTAAATGAGTTCCTTCAGAAGTAGATGACAAAAGCATACCCTGAGTATGCATTATAGGGAATACAATAAAATTCCATTCCCTATACTTAGGGTGCATGAATATAAAGTTATGATAACTAATAATAATATTTAATGGGTAACAAACCATATGTTTAGGTGTAATAGGTGAAGTACAAAATTCCTTTAGTAACCATAACATGGAGTTATTTACAATCATATTTTTATGTGTTAAGGAGATTTTCATGAAGTGCATACTAATTAGCTCCCAATAATCTTTCCATTTTGTGACATATGACTGATCTATTAATAAAGTAATAACTTTTACAATAGAAGAGATAGTATATAAATTAAAGTCTGGAAAAGAAATACCCCTTGAGACCAGCTATTAGTATGTTTCTTTAATGCAATCCTAGGTCTATTAGGTGCCCATAGGAAATTTAACATTAGTGTATTTAGTTTCTTGATAATTATTTTTGTAGGTAGAAGTATTATTGATTGTATTAAGTATAAAATCTTGGGGAATATTATCATTTTAATAATTGTAAGTCTCTCCTCCATAGTAAAAACATATTATTCCAGGTATTAAAAGATTTTGTATATTAAGAAAACAGGTATTATAATTATTATATATAATAGATTTAATATCTTTAGATAGTATTATACCTAAATAAGTTATCTGACCTGAATTGGGTACATATTTAGTAAAATCACTAATGAGAATATTTTTTCCTGTATATATAGGTAGTATTTTAGTTTTTTCTTCATTGAATATTAAACCAGAAATACTTTTAAAATTCATCATGTTATCAAATAGAGACTGCATAGAAGAATTAGATCCTGCTGATGTAATTAGAACATCATCTGCAAAAAGTTGAATTTTGGATGTTGTATTTTTATCTATTTCAAAACCCATGTCAGTACTGTTTCTGATCAAATTAGCCCAAGGCTCCATTACTAAAGTGAATAATAGTAAAGAAAGTGGACATCCTTGTTTTGTACCTTTAAAAATGGGTATTTTTTGTGAAACATATGTTCCTACCTTAATATAAGCCAACGTTCCTTTGTATAAATGCTCAATTAGATTTACAAATGCATCTGAGAAGTTTGTGCACTTCATTAAGGTAAACAGATAGTCCCAACTTACTGAATCAAATGCTGAACTTATATCAAGACTAATAAGTGTTAAATCTTTCTTTTTCCTATTTGCAAAATCTATTAATGTTAAATTTCTTCTTATATTATCAAAAGTATTTCTATTTACAATGAAGCCTGTCTGATCTATATCTATAATGCCGGGAATGATTGTCTTCAATCTAGCAGCAAAGATACTCATAAACATTTTATAATCAACATTAAGTAATGAGATGGGCCGATATGAAGAACATCTAGTTGGATCTTTATTAGGTTTTAAAATTGGTGAAATAAATGTATATTGCCAAGATGGGGGGTTATTAACTCAGTTTGGGCCAAAATAAAAACCTTATGTATTAATGAATATGTACTTTTAGAAAGGATTTTATATATCTCTGGTATAATACCATCATTACCTGGTGCTTTGTTTGATTTAAGCTTATTTATTTGTGTGATAACCTCTGTATATGAAATACTTTTGTCCAATAGTTTAATCTGTTGTTTATTAAGCTTTTTATTCATGTTTGTGGTTATAAACTCCTTTATTTTATCTTTAGGTTCCATGTTAATGTTATTATGGTTAATTTTGTGAAAGTGATTTCTAAATTCATCTAGTATTTCTGGTATACTAGAAACATTCTTCTTTTTCCTTAGAGAAAAGATTTCTTTGATATGGTTTTGTTTATTCAACCTTTTTGTTTTATTTTTTAAGTCTATGTAAGTATTTGGGGCTTATTGAATAAGACAAAACTTGTATTCTCTAAAGTTATTTTAACTTTATGAGTTAAAATTTCTTTGTATTTCTCATTTAGTTTGTTTATTTCTTCAATAACTTTCTTTCTTTCTTGTCTATAATATTTTCTTTATTATTATGTTTATAGGAGTCTAATTTACTTTGAATATCTAACAATTCCTTATCCCAAGATTTCCTTTTATTATCCCTAACCGGGAAAAAGCCGAAAGACACAATTATACCATCTGATACTTTGTCCATATAGATATGATTTTAAGGCATCCCAAACATAAACAATGGAGACTTCAGGAGTATTATTTATGTCTAAAAATGTTTTACTTCTGAAAGTATATATTCTTTATAGTCTTTTAGTTGAGTTAAGTATGCTGGTATCCTTTTGATCTGAACATTATGAGTATTTTTTATCATGAATTCAAAAACAATTGAATTATGATCAGATATAGGACATTAAATGATTTTGGAATTAATTAAATCTGTTACCATCCAGTTAGAAATAAAGACCCTATCTATTTTTGAATAAGTTTTGTATCTGTTAGAAAAAAAGGTGTATGGTAATGATTTTGAATCTATCTGATTATTAATATCATTCAAATGATAAGAATTAGCAAAATCATTTAAATGTTTTGCATTAGATGTAATTCTTCTTTTCCCTATAGTGGTAGTATCACTTTCATGTAGTATACAATTATAGTCACCAGCTAAAATAATATCTCCTATAGAGAATGATATGATCTTATCAAGATGATGTTTCACTGTATTAATACCAATTCCAGGTATCCAATATACATTAATTAAAGTGTAAGTCTTCCCATTAATTTGTATTGTAACCATACAAAACATTCCTTTGTCATCCTGATAAGACTTAATGGTTTTAGGAATGGGCATACTTTTATTCCATAAAATAGCCACTCCTCTTTTTTTCTGAGTGTGCTCTGAACTAACCAATACTGTATATTTGTTTGTGGCTAGTTTATCAATATCTTTTTTTCAAGAGATGGGTTTCTTGCAGGAAGACTAAGTTGGCCTTATGTAAATTAATGTATCTTATTAGGCTTGCCCTTTTACATGGATTATTCAATCCATTAATGTTTAAAGAAATTCCTTTTAAAGATGTCATTTGGCATTTTTAAAACTTAAGAATCTTATGATCAAAATAACAAATAACAAGATAAGTAATGTTACATCTCCTCCTTTAGGTGTACCTTTAAATATAGCTGTATTTATTGAATCTCTTATGGGATTTCGTATAGGATTCAATTTTGTTTGTAGTGACAATGAATGTACAAAATATATTGTGGATGTCAAAACTATATACAAATAACAATGAACAAGTGAAAATAATGTAAGGATTAAACCTTGCATCCAGCCTGGAGTTATAAACTCCAACTTAGAGTAGTATTTACCACTCAAGTTAACCCCCTACCCTAAGCAGCAGTACCTCAGCTACCACCTTATCAATGTAATACTAGTTATATTTAACTGAGGTTAACAGTTTTCAATTCAATTATCTAGCAAGACAAGACTACACATTTGGTAAAACAGCATCATATAAACTAAAATAAACCTTTTTTTTTTTTTTTTAAAACTGTTCATACTACTATATACATCCATGTAATATAAAACACTTGTATTCAAATAGCATTCAAATAATCTTGATGTTAGAAATCAAGAGGAGAGAAAAATAAGTTCTAACATTCATTTAAATCAAAAACTTTGGCTAATATGATTCAGACATTACATATATTAAGATGCATCTATTTTCTGTCATGTAAATGCAATTAACGGCTTCCAAAAAAACCTTGAATTGCTTGTATATGAACATTTACTCAAACTCATTATTGTCAATAGAATAAAATATTGTATTCATAGAAATTGTTATAAATCATACTGCATAGTTATGCAGATTCTCAGAAACACTTATATACATATATACATACACACACACACACACACACACACACACACACACACACACACATATATATATATATATATATATATATATATATATATACATATACACACACACACACACACACACACACACACACACACATATATATATATATATATATATATATACACATACACACACACACACACACACACACACACACAGACATATATATATATATATATATATATATATATATATATATATATATATATACACACACACACACACACATACATATATATATATATATATATATATATATATATACACACACACACACACACACACACACACACACACACACACACACACACATACACACACACACACACACACACACACACACACACACACACACACACACACACACACACACATATATATATATCTGATCTCACTGAGTTGTGTCCTTACTTAGCACTATCTTACTTGCTGTCCCTATAATAAATCTGTCTGCTTTATACAAAATAATGCACAGCAAACACATTTTAGTAACCAGATTTTACAACCATGCTATACTACTGCTTTAAAATATATCACATGACAATTTCTTCCAGTATAGAGTTATAAAATTATTTATGCTTGTCAATCAGATGAATTAAATGAGTTATAGTAATGTATATGTTTGGAACATAAGTTTTTAACACAGATTATTAAGCTGCTGTTAATTAGATTTTCAAAAACACTTGAATAAATGTTTCATTTTCTATGCCTTCTAAAATAAGACATTTACTTACTACAAGAAACTGTATCATTTAAATTCATTATAACTGACATATTTTATGAATTATAACATAGATATTTAAGTAATTATATAAAATAACTCACATTTAGATGTTAAAGAGTTCATTTTCCTTCACATAGTCGCATTTGTATAATTTCTATTTCTTGGTAGAGTGTCATTCCTGAATTTGTGATGTGTCAGTGTGATATCTAGGTCAAAGGTGAGACTAGCTGCTTTCAGCTTCTCTGTGAGAATTCTGAGAGTTGAAGCTTTTGAAGTAGCTCATGGACACTGTGCATGAGACAGCCCACATCCCAGATTGTCTCTCTTAACATTTTGGCGGGAAACTTATTAAAAACTAGTGACAAACATTCATTTAGCAGTGTAAATGCATCTAAACATGACAAAACCTTCACAATGTATTTTACAGGTTATTACAGCTTCTATGTAAGTGAAATTAAGCCCAAAATTATTAATAAGTAATAAAACTCAATATTTTTGCCCCAACTCAATTTTTATGCAAATCTTATTATTTACTGTGTCTATATGATCAAAAGCATTTCTATATATTAATAAAGAAAAGAAAAAGAGAGTAGAAAGTAAAAGGGTGTAAGGCAGAAATAAAAAATGTAAGAGAAATCTATAAGAAGTATATACAATGGAATATTACTTACTGTTTATATTAATAGAGTTAAAAATAAAACATATTATTTACTATTATTTAGTTCTAATTATTATTAGTTAAAGCATGACAGATTATTTACAAACAAGCATAAGCAGTGTAATCAAGAAAGTATAATTAGGAATAGCATTTGAAGAACATATAAACTTTTTACAAGGAATAAATATGTTATTATTCTATTAATCATATTTTCATTACTCTTCTCTCCCTGCCCTCCCCCACCCTTTACCCACTACATAATCTAAATAGAATGTCATTGTTTAAACAAAGAAAAGAAGAAAAGAAGAAGAAAAAAAAGATAAAGAAAAAAAATGTATCAAATTACTGACCTTACTTCTCCTTTTCAGAAAGAGAAACCAGTTGAATCACAACTTGCCATTAAATCTCCAGGTATTTTGACTAGTTATGAAACAAAACATTTCTTTGCACACAGAGAATAACTTTGAATAAATCTTTTTCAAAATATTTGTTGCTTCTTGGAAATGCAGGAACTATATTTAGAAAGATTAATAATGAAATAAAATGATGAGAGAAAAAAAAACATAGAACAAATCATTTGTTTTTTAGTCTCTTCTTCTCTGAAGTCTTCCACGAAGTTTCAGTTGCCAGTCTCTTTAATGAAGGACTAGCCCATTCCATTTCTTCTATTTTATCCAAAATCTTATTTTTTTTGATAAACAGTAAAGCAGAGCCTAAGTCATCGAAAATTTTAGGACCATCAGGAAGGAAGATTTTAAGCTTGGCAGGAAACAGAAGGTATGTTTTAAACTGTGCTTTTTAAGCTCCCTTATTAGTGGCAGAAAAACTTTTCTTTTAGCTATTACCATGGAAGAATAGTCATTGTCAAAATGCACAGTTGTCTCATTAATCTTAACAGGAGCTTTAGCCCAAGCAGATTTAAGAACCATCTCTTTATCAAAAGATGATAGAAATCTAACTATAACTGATCTAGGATAGTTTTTGTTAGAGTTAGTATTAGCTATAGATCTATGTGCTCTTCGATACCAAAAGAGAATGCTTCTGGTAAGTCTAAAGTTTTAGGGAGCCATGTTGTTAAAAAAGAAGTAATATTGTTACCTTCAATATTTTCTGGCAATCCAAAAATCCTAATGTTATTGCGCCTAGATCTATTTTCCAGGTCATCCAGCTTTGTTTGTAAATGTGTATTTTGTTTCAGCAGAAACTCAATGTTGATTTCCTCTTCTTGTATTCTATTTTCCATGTCATTCACAGCTTCTTCTATGTCTGTCATCTGGATCTTCTGTTGTTGCAGGTCTATATGTAACAAGTCTATTTGTTTTGTAGTTTTTTCTATGAAGGTGTCTATTTTAGTATCCATTTTATCCATCTTAGCAGTAAGTTGCTGGATTATTATTATCAGAGACTGAAGTTCTTTCTTGATGCTGGAGTCTTGAGAATTTGTCTTACTGGAACTCATTTCAGACTGATAAACTGACAGGAAAATTTCCAAAGTGATTTCTGACAGGAATATTGTTAAAATTTCCTTTCTTTGTTAGATATAGTTCAAGAACTATATAAAACAAACATATTTAGAAAGAAAGTTACTTAAAAAATTATTTTTTTAAGTAATTAATTCCTGTCAGTGTAATGAAATTGGTGGAGCTGAAGAAATCTGCTGCTATCCTGTGTTCATCCTTGGCCACGCCCCCCAATAATGTAATTTCTAATATCTCTTTTAAATATTTTATTAGAATTGTCTCAGGTCTCATTCATTGCATAGTAGTCTATATAATAAATAATATTACTAATGAGTTTTTCCTCACATATTATCAGCAACTCATGTTATTGTTTTTCATTGCACTCTACTATAAAATATATGTTTTATGTTTTTCTCATTACAACATTTTTCACTCCTATGTTTTGCAGTGTTGCATGATATTTTGTGATTTAAAACATTTGTAACTGATTTTTGAAAGACTGCAATTGTGGATCTTTTCTCCCCGGTCCTCCACTGAAAATGGACACTTTTTGGCCCAGTCAGACTGTCCCAGTAAACAAATGTCAAATAAATAAATAAATAGATAAATAATCAATCAATCATAGCTTCAGGTACTCTTTTTAGCAATCACTGGAAGAGGGATATGTTCCCAAATTATGGAAAGAAGCAGTTGCTGTCCCAGTACCCAAAGGATGTGTACAGCAAGCACTGGACAAATACAGGTTTATCAGTTTGACCTTAATACTGGGTAAATGCTGAGTGAGAAATTTGTAGTCTGTTCCAGGGGATACTGGACAAAGGACTGATATATATCAACATGGTTTCCTTGTGGGGAGATCATGTACATTAAAAAACTGAAACCCACAGTACTAGCTCCTGATAACTTGCCATCAGAATATCTCAGTATAGCTGTTGACACAATTTCTTATCCTATATCTATCCTAATTAATAGATCCATTACAGAAAATTACAACCCAGCTCTATGGAATGTTTCCTACATAATCCCATAATACAAAGGTGGCACATCCACTGAACTGTCAAGCTATCGCCCTATGGCAATACATCCTTTCCTCAACAAAGTATATGAAAAATGCATACACCAGAACTTCCTAGTCTTTCTACTTGATAACCAATTACTTTCTCCCACCCAACATGGCTTTTGACCCCACCAAAGCAGCAAAACTGGCCTACCACATATCCCAGACACCATAAAGTAAAAACGTAGGTAATTTAGTCTCTACCTTTTTCTTGGACTTGCCAAATGCCTTTGACATGGTCTCACATCAACTACTTCTCCAAAGACTAAATTGTATGAGCCTCACAACTTCCTAAACTAGCTGTTTCGCCAGCTACCTAAACATTCACACCCAGTCTGTAAAACAGAATGACTCCCGCCTTCCTTCCAATCATTACAGAAGTCCCCAAGACTTCATACTTGGGACAATACTTTTCGATATCTTCACTAATGACATGTACAAGAAATCAAAGCTCACCACCATAATACAATATGCTGAAAACGTTATGCTTTAATTTGCTCAGCCCCAAATCTTTCCACCATAGAAGCCATCACTCAGGAAGCTTTCTCCTCTATAGAAAACTGGCTTAATGTATCTCAATTGTTCTTAAACCTCAACAAAATCAAACTAATCCTATTCCTTCCCAAAAACATACATCAAACGTACACTGACCTTAATATTATCATCTCAAACAACATAAAAATGGAAAATATCGCCAACACAAAATTACTATTAGTTATCATTGCTAACAAGTTAGAATTTGATCTACACATTGACACTGCAGTCAAAAAGACACACTGCAAACTAAGTTGTCTTTACAGAACAATGCACCTGCTAAGTGATCATAGTAAAAATAATAGCTGCACCCTCCCTTCTCCTTCCTACCCTCCTATATGGCTCAACAATATTCACAAATCTCACATTTTCCATCAGCTACAAACTAGAAAGCACCTACAACAAAATTAGCTAATTCACCTACAGCCTCCCAAACTGCTCCCACCACTGCATGGCACTCAGTATCCTCAAGTGGCTTGAACTTTGTTAGCACATTACCCTTTCACAGCTACTTGCAGCACACAAAATGCTTCACCATGTACTTAAAACACCCTTGCTGTCAAATCTCATCCAATGTCATGTACAATAGAGCCATAAGTTGCTCAGAACTTAAAGTAACTGTTGCTAATAAATCAAATTATTGTTACAGCAACTGTTTTCTGTCACCATCTCCAAGGCATTGATAAAACTTCCAAAATCATGCTTTTAAATAACTTGCAACGATCCAAATTCACCTTAAACTATCACATGGCAACTAATAAACTATGCAACTGTACCATACTTACAGACTGAAGTATAGCTTAACTCTGTCCACTGTGGATAGTATACAGTGTATTAATATAATATTTTTGATTTTATTCACAATATCCTGTGCCTTGTGAATAATGCATGTTGACTGTTTTGCTTTTGAATAGTCAAAAATGTATTCCTATCCATGTTTTGGAGATTTTTCTCCTGGGACCGCCACTGAAAATGGATATTTCAGTTCCCAGTCAAATTTTCCCAGTAAATAAAAGCAATTAAATAAATAAATAAATGTGTGACTAATCTTATTCAGTTTTATGATAACATATATTGCTCAATGGACTTGGACCTTGCTAGTGACTTAGTTTACCAGGATCTGGCAAAGGCCTTTGATTCAGCCCCTCAATGACAGACTATTTACTGTTACATTAAAATGTATATGAATATCTACATTACATGCTGGATAGCTAACTGGGTATCAGAAGGAAATTTAGGGTTCAATTTTTTTTTCAAAAATAAGTAATACTGATTTGGGGGTCCCTCAGAGGTTTATCCTTGGTCACATGTTGTTTTGGCTATTAACGTCTGAATTCCCAATATGTGTTAGCACCTGGCTAAGTAAATTTGCTGATAGAACTAAGGTGGGGGGTATAGTTACAAATATGTGTGTGCATAATAAATTGCAAGATTACCTGGACTTTTTATTCAGGTAGGTCACCAAAAGTGGGATTCCGTTTAATGCCAAGAAATATAATGTGATGCATTTCGGTTTAGGAAATAACTATTATCATTATGCCTTGAATAGTAAAAGTTTGACCTCAGTAAATTCTGTCACTGATTTAGTATGAGAATGGACAATGCTTTAGACTTTGATGGTGTGCATCTCAGGTCACTCCAAAGCAAGTACAAATATGACTCCGTTATTGTCCATGCTGGTGTGAATGACCTGAGACGTACCTCCTTGGACTACATGAAAAAAGACATAGAGGAGCTCTCTGATCATGTGGCCCAGGCCGGTATGACCCTGACCTTGAGTAGCATCTTACCCTCACCAAGAATGATGCCACAGTATAAAGACAAAATGATCAATTTTAACAATTGGCTAAAGTATTGGTGTCATTCAAAGGAGATCCAGTGTCTGTCAGCCTGGGATGACATGCTCGACAAGCCATGTTGCTTCTCTAGGGATGGCTTGCACCTGTCACCCCTGGGTTTTCGAATACTGGCAAAGGCTCTTGCTTCCCCCATAGTGCCTTTTTTAGACAAGGCTCAAAATACAAATCCACCTCCATAGACAACACAAAGAAAAAAAACTAAGGGTAATGCTGCTCAACGACAGAAGTCTAAACCTCAAGATGCACGCACTCGAGACTCTCCTCAGTATGGAGAATATCGATATCTGTGCAGTAACAGAAACCTGGTTCCAGGCTCCCGACAGCACCCCAGCACTAACAGGTTATACTTCATACCATGCTTTCCAGCCCCAAAACTCAGACCGAACCACAAAAGGAGGGGGAGTATCCATATTTATCAAAGATACCCACACCTCCAGGTTAGTGGCACTGCACGAAGCATCGGAGACCATCAATGTGCAACTAACAGTGGGCAAAACTGCCTTTCAGTTTGTAGCCTGCTACAGACCACCCTCCCAAACACAGGAACCTCACTCGGCTTTCCTGAGTACACTGGAGAATATGAAGGTCTCTCCAAACACCATTATATTGGGTGACTTCAACTACCCAAACATTGATTGGGAAAATTACTGAAGCCCAAACACCCTCACCCAATGGGTCCTAGAATTTATAAACTCAAATGCTATGGAACAACTGGTCACCACTCCCACAAGAGGGGAAAACATATTGGATCTGGTGATCACCAACATGGGGTCTTTATGTTCCACACCAGAGGTATACCCCTCATTGGTAAGATCAGACCATAAACTAATCTCACTGGACATCCATATTCTGTCCCCACCCCTAGCCAAGGAAACCACGGTGAAGAACTTCTCAAAAGCAAACTTCACACTCCTCAAAACCAAGGTGGAATCCTTCAAAGCCCCCGGGCCAGTGGAAAATATGGCCCAAAATGTAGAATCCTTTACAAAAAGCATTCTATGGACACCTACAGGAATGCATGGAGCATGCTATCCCAAATAAAACCAAGACTCACTCCTCCAAAGGCAGGAGACCTGTCTGGTGGACCCCGGCCATAAATAAGCTATACAACAGAAGGAGAAAGCTACTACATGATAGAGCAAAATACCAAAAAGGGAAGGCGTCTCTGATCAGTACTAGCAAGAAACTACAATCCCTCATAAAATCATCTAAGGCCAGCTTTGAAAGAAAAATTGCACAAGACACTAAAGATAATCACAAGGCCTTCTTCAGTTATGTCAGAAATCTGGGAGGCAACTCCCAGATATGCTCTGAGTTAGTGCAAAATGACAAAAAATACACTGAACCCACAGACATTGCCAACATCCTGGCAGAAAGGTTCAGTGCAAACTCCTCCCCCCTTCCTCCCCAAAAGAGCAAATGTCTATCCCAACAGAGTGTAGCCTTCCTGAGATCACAGATGCACAGGTGAGAGCTTCCCTCTCCAAAGCAAAAAACACAGCATCAATGGCACCAGACGGTGTCCTGGGCTGCGTCTTACATGAGCTCCAAGAAAAACTAAACCCTCATATAAAGTCACTGTTCACTCTCAGCCTTACTACAGGATATGTACCCAAGGAATGGTGTACAGCAATGGTGGTTCCATTCCATAAAGGTGGTGCCACAACAGACCCCAGAAACTATTGCCCTATAAGCCTGACTAGCCTGGTCTGCAAAGCTATGGAGTGTATCATCATGGAAATCATAAACAAAGACATTGGGAACCTCCAGACACTGGATCCTACCCAATTCAGCTTTGTTAAGGGCAGATCCTGCCTCTTGAACCTGGTCGACTTCTTTGAAACAGTTACCAAAGCCATAGATGAAGGGAAGGTAGTCCACACAGCCTACCTGGACCTTGCAAAAGCCTTTGACACAATATCCCACTTGGGCATCATAAATAAGCTCACCAGCTTAAATATCAGCCCCTATGTCACAAGATGGGTTGCAAACTGGCTCAGGGATAGAACCCACATGGTCAGAATAGTAGGTGCCATGTCAGACTCTAAACCACTTACAAGTGGCATACCACAAGGCTCAGTCCTGGGACCTCTCTTGTTCAGTATATATTTCTCCGAGGTACAGGCTAACACGGGTGGACTATGGCTAACCAAGTTCACAGATTACTGCAAATTGGGTGCCGTAATCGACTCTCCGGCTGATGCAAGCATCCTCCAAAATGGTCTCACAGAGACTGATAACAGATGCCAGAGCCATGGCCTAAAGCTAAATGCCAAAAAGTGCATCGTCATTCCCTTTGGGAAAAACAATGTGCTCACAAATTACCACATAGGTGGTAATCCATTAAGTACGGAAGAAGTAATTAGGGACTTGGGGACCCAAGTAGATAGCAATCTCTCCTTTGACAATCATGTTGCCAAAGTGGTTAGAAAGACCTTCTATATAGCCCACCTTATCATGAAATGATTCACATCTAGATCAAGAGAGGTCATTGTGCCCCTCTACTCATCACTTATCAGGCCCATAATTGAATACAATGCCCCATTTGGGATGCACCTTACCCAACACCTGCAGCAACTGGACAGACCCCAAAAGTACCTCACCAAGAGGATCAAGGGGCTCAAACAGATGTCCTATGCAGTTTGGCTAAAGAAACTCCAGCTCTACTCAGTTGTGTACCGCCTACTCAGAGGCGATCTGTGTCAGATGTATAAAGCCATGTCCAACCCAGAATTAATGGACATGCTTCACCTCAGGAAATCCAAATCCCTTAGAGCTACATGCTCCAGGGACTTGAACCTCAGCACAGAAATAAATAGGACATGCTGGAGGGACAGATTCATATCCCAGAGGCTCCCCTCACTCTGGAACAAAATCCCAATCCATGTTAGGCAGAGCCCCTCACTGACCCTCTTCAAGAGAAATCTTGACGAGTGGATGGGAGATCGTAAGTTTACCCCTGGGATCTCTTCTGTGTCCCTACTGACAGAGGTACAGTAAACTAACCTTAAAAGGGCTACCTTCTGTGACCTACTATACAAAGGCACAGTCAACTAATCTAAACGGGTGGCAAAAGCCAAACACACTCTGGCTAGGCTTATAAATGCCCTAGGGCAGATAGCCTATGAACCTATGGTCATATTAAGACAGCAATGAGGAAGTGTTATGGTCCTTTAAAAGACACCTTGAGGGGTGTTAGTGGTAGAGAGAAAGAAGACCTGATTTCAATTTTTACCTCTAGCATACCGCTTATTATGGAACGCTGTGTATCTCTTGGTTGTAATAATGCTTGCAAAATAAATAGACTTGAGAGAATCCAGAAGGCGGCTACTAGGCAAGTGAGAGAATTGAAAAATCTTGGTTATGAAGGGACACTGGAGACTGTTTCCCTGTACTCAGTTGGATATAGGTCCTTAAGAGATAACTTGATTTCTGTGTAGCAATCACAAAGAAATGAGGCAATAGCAGCATCTCTTTGTGTTAAATGTTTAGAACAAAGTATCAGTACCAGGAATAACTATATATACATACATACATACATGCATACACTCGGGCTCACTAAGCTCCTCTACCCTACCCCCATTCCCACCCACCCCCACACCAATTACATTTATAGCTAACTAAACCACACCCTGTCCCACCCAGCTTATCCACTCTGATCTTGCCACCACTCCCACATCTACTTAACCCCACCCTCTCCAACTCCTATCCAGCACCACCTGCTAACTATTCTATTACATAACTACCTACGCTCCACCATGTATGCATTCCATACTGTACCCAATATATCCCTGGTCCTTCTTTTGTACCTCACCTACAGTATGGAATGCAGTCCTAGCCACATACTCCCCAGACATAGCATTCATCACTGAAACCTAGTTAAAACCTCACATAAAAGACAGAAGTCACCACAACAGGCTATAACATCATTAGACAAGACAGACTAAATAGAAAGGGGGGGGGTGTAGCCATAATATTTAAGGACACCGTACTCCCCCAGTCCAGCCCAACTCAGAAATGCTACCTGCCTGCATAGACATCAACCTAAACAAGTTGATAATTATCATAGCCACCTATCTTCCCCTAGGAACAACCAACACACAATTGAAAGCCTACTTGCATGGACTTCAACTAACTTCAGCCAGGAAACTATCATCCTAGGAGATTTCAACTGACTGGCACTCCTGTGCATTCAACAACCCCACTAAATTTCTAAATCTATTCGACTTCACCCAAACATTATACTGTCCCACCCGCATCGACAAGCATTCCAAAAAACAATCTACACTAGACTGGATCTTAATGAACAAGCCCAACTGTGGTTACTTATCAGGGTGTCTCCGATTCACTCAGTGACCACACTTCTTCCTCAGAAAACGTGTCTATTCGTAACACAACATAACTTACAAATACACACGCAGTACGAAAAACTTCTCCCCCTCTCTATTCATCCAGCTGCTTCAACAGCACAACTGGGCATCCCTCAAAGCCCTCCTACTTGATCTAGCAGTTGATTATTTTAACAGTACCTTCCTTATGAAACTAAACAAGCTAGCGCCCATCAGGAAAATTTGCATAAAAGCCAGACCCTTACCCTGGTTAACATCAGAAACAAAACTGTTGCTAAAACACAGAGACAAGGCTTGGGCCACATACCACGCCACCTGAGATAAGCCAAGCCTCTCTATCGATAGCTTAGAAATCTAGCTAAAATACAAATCAAGAAAGACAAACAAAACTACTTCTTAAAATGTCAACAAAAGAACCAAAACAACCCCAAAAATTTTGGCAAAGCATCAACTGTCTCCTCAAACCTGGTCACTCCTCTACCCCTGACCCAACCACCGCAAACAGCACTGATCCAATAGCTAATCAAGTCAACTTCCACTTTATAAATACTGTTACTCTCTGCTAGGTGACCAGCCTGACAAAGAACTCAATCTCCTCCTATCATCTCTAGATAATCCCACCCATTCTCCTTCTCACCCATCCAAACTACTTACATAAAAACACTCCTAGCCAAACTTAAACCCTGCTGTGTTGCAGCTGATAAACTCCCAAATGAATTCCTAAACTTAGCTGCCCCCGCTATCGCCTACCCCATATCCATCTTCATTAACTGATCCCTTTCAGAACAATATGTCCCATTGATATGGAAGCTATCTCATATCATTCCCCTATACAAAGGTAGACCTTCCAAAGAATTTACAAACTACTGTCCCATAGCCATCCTGTCTCCCCTCAATAAAATTCTTGAAAAGTGCATCCACAACCAACTCCTCAATCACCTACTCACTAGCAACCTATTATCCAGTTCCCAACATGGATTTAGACCCAAGCACGGTACATGCACTGCGCTGCTATCATTCACCAATACCATTCAGCTACTGTTAAATGAAGGCCA
The DNA here is from genome assembly GCF_019279795.1 of Protopterus annectens. Classification (NCBI taxonomy): domain Eukaryota; kingdom Metazoa; phylum Chordata; order Ceratodontiformes; family Protopteridae; genus Protopterus; species Protopterus annectens. The sequence continues at coordinate 308,611,197 of NC_056746.1, read as the reverse complement.
ACTTGTCTCCTTCATCTTTTTTGATACGTCCAAAGCTTTTGACACCATCTCCCATCAGTTACTACTAAACAAACTCTCGTCCTATGGTCTAGACTCTACTACCCTGTCTTGGTTCAAGAGCTACCTCTCCAAATGACAGCAAGCTACTAAATGGGAAAATGACCTCTCCCCTCTTCTCCCCATTTCAGTAGAAGCACCCCAAGGCTCTATACTTGGCCCACTTGTTTTTCAGCATATTTACAAATGATCTCTCCTTGGCTACTAAACATGCCTCCATTCTGCAATATGCCGACGATTCTACATTTTTTTGCTCAGCCCCAACCCCCAAGGACCTTCAATCAAATATGCAAACTTCCTTCCTAAACATAGAAAAATACCTTGCAGAACATCAACTTATCCTAAACCCAAACAAAACTAAGATAATAATCTTCACTAATAAGAAATCCAACCCCAGCCAGTCTCTACTCTCAATCCACACATCCAATGGCACCATGCTAGTCCCCACTACCCATACTAAACTCCTAGGGGTAACAATTGATGAACAACTAAAATTTGACAAACATATTTCCTTAACTATCAAAAAAGTGCATACCAAACTAGGTGCCCTCTACAGAGCAAAGCTTTTCCTAACCCACAGTGCTAGACTAGACAATGCCCAGTCTCACCTTCTGTCAACACTACTCTATGGCTCTCACATGTTCACCAACTTGCGTAAGACTGACCTCAATAATCCAGAAGCTTGCTACAATAGAATAGCCAAATTCGCGACCAGTCAGCAAAATCAAATTCACCACTGCTCATCTCTCTATCAACTAAACTGGCTTGAATTACCTAACATCCTATCCTTCAGTCAACTCACCATAGTCCATAAAGTTGTCCGCAAACCAGACAATCTCCCTGCTCTAACAAACCTAGTGCTGCCCAGCTGCAATGCCAGACCCCTCAGATCATCAAGTAAACTCCTGTTACAAGTTAACCATTCCCACAACCATCATGGGGAATCCCTGTACTCACACAAAATGGCCAAGCTATGGAACTCACTTCCTCAACCCATCTAAAAAAAAAACAAACTGCCATGAGTTCAAAAAACTCCTAAAAAAATTCTTAGCAAATCATTGGCTCTGTTCCTGTCTCAATCCAGGTTAATTGTCACCTTTTACTTCTCCTACCTCCCTAAATTCACTCAATCTTTAATCCCCTATACCCACCATCTCTCCTACTCAATCATCTGCCTGCCTCTTCATACCTCTCCTCTCAACAAGGCAACCAGAAATAAAATCTATACTAAGCATCTACCTGTCTATTAACGTATCTTCTCTCCTGTAAATAAGAAACTCTCTACTAGAAGCACTGGCTGTTGTCACTTCTCTGGCTCCTCAAGCCAACAGCTGTCTTTCTGTTAAATAAACTCACATGCTTAAATGTATATTACAATGAAAACGTATACTAGCTTCCTAGCTATGCCTGTATTTACCTGTAATAATTTGCATTACTGAATTGTTTAGTGTTTTAAATAGTGGAGCTTTTCTCCCCGGGTCTCCGCTGAAAACGGGCTCCTAGCCTAGTCGGACACTACCCCGTTAACAAATGTAATAAATATATATATATATATATATATATATATATATATATAAACATACACACACGTATACATATACATATAAAGACTGCCAGATATCAGCTAAGAGCAAGCATTCTGTGTCATGTGACTTTGTGATGTATGTATGTATGTATACATGTATGTATATATATATATATATATATATATATATATATACACATATATATAAATATATATATATATATATATATATATATATATATATATATATATATACATACACATATATATATATATATATATATATATATATATATATATATATGTATATATACAGGTTTATATGTATATATTGTCAATGTCTTTAACTGATGTATGTCTTGCCTGAAGAAGCCTGTCCATGAAAGTTTTAACTTGCGCTCATTAAACTTACATCCTTTTGTGGTTTCCAGTGCTTTATTTGTTTGCACACAGCAAGTATTTCTATCCTAGAGCAGGAGCATTATGATACTTTCTCCTCTCTCTCTCTCTCTCTCAGATGTATGTGTGTGTGTGTGTATGTGTGTGTGTGTGTGTGTGTGTGTGTGTGTGTGTATATATATATATATATATATATATATATATGTATACATATACAGGTGTGCGTATGTGTGTGTAGATAGATATATGTATGTGTGTGTATATAGATATATATATATATATATATATATATATATATATATATATATATATATATATATATATATACATACCGTGGTTATAAAATTATAAAATGTTTACACACCCCTGTTAAAATGCCAGGTTCTTGTGATATAAAACATGAGACCACAATAAACCATTTCAAACGTTTTCCCACCTTTAATGTGACCCATAAGCTGTACAATTCAATTGAAAAAACAAACAAATCTGTTAGGGAAAAAATATATAAAAAATAAAAAATAAATGTGCTCACCCTTAAACTAATACTTTGTTGAAGCACCTTTTGATTTAATTACAACATTCAGTCTTCTTGGGTACTTACCTGCCATCAATTAAAGAGACTCTGATTAATCTCAAATAACTTTCAGCTGTCCTAGTAAGATTTTCCTGACATTTACTCATTTGCCTGCTACAGCAAAAGTCATGGTTCACAGAGAGCTTACCAAGCAACAAAGGGATCTCACTGTTGAAAGGTATCAGTCAGGAGCAGCATACAAAAAAATTTCCACAGCATTGGATATACCATGGAGCACAGTGAAGAAAGTCATCAAAAATGGAGAAAATATAGGACAAAATTGATATTGCAAAGAACTGGATGTCCCTCCAAAACTGATGAAAAGACAAGACAAAAACTGGTCAAGGAGGGTGCCAAGAGACCTACAGCAACACTGAAAGAGCTGCAGGAATTTCTGGCAAGTACTAGTTGTTAGTAAACGTGACAACAATCTCTCGTATTCTCCATATGTCTGGCCTATGGGGTAGGGTTGTAAGACAGAAGCCTTTTCTTACACAGAAAAACATCTAGGACCAGCTAAAATTTGCAAAACAATACATCAAGTCTCCCAAAAGCATGTGAGAAAATGTGTTATGGTCTGATGAGACCAAGGCTGACCTTTTTGGCAACAATTCCAAAAAGTAGGTTTGGCACAAATACAACACTTCACATCACTAAAAATACACCATCCCCATGGTGAAGCATGGTAGTGGCAGTATCATGCTTTGTGCTTGCTTTTGTTCAGCTGGAACTGAGGCTTTAGTCAAAGTGGAGGGAATTATAAATATTTCCAAATACCAATTACTTTTGGCCCAAAACCTTCAGGCATCTGCTAGAAAGCTGAAGATGAAGAGGAATTTCACCTTTCAACATAACAATGACCGCAAGCAAACATCCAAATAAACAAAAGAATGGCTTTACCAGAAGAAAATTAAACTTTTGGAATGGCCCAGCCAGAGCCCAGGCCTAAATCCAATAGAAAATCTGTGGGGTGACCTGAAAAGGGCTGTGCACAAGAGGTGCCCTTGGAATCTGACAGATTTGGAGCGCTTTTGCAAGGAAGAGTGGGCAAATATTGTCAAGTCAAGATGTGCCATGCTGATAGACTCCTACCCAAGAAGACTGAATGCTGTAATTAATTCAAAAGGTGCTTCAACAAAGTATTAGTTTAAGGGTGTGCACAATTATGTAACCAGCATATTGTACGTTTTTTATTTTTTATATTTTTTCCCCTAACAGATTTGTTTTTCAATTGAATTGTACAAGTTATAGGTCACATTAAAGGTGGGAAAACTTTTGAAATGATTTACTGTGGTCTCTTTTTTTATATCACAAAACCTGTCATTTTAACAGGGGTGTGTAAAACTTTTTATATTCACTGTCTATATTTTATATATATATATATATATATATATATATATATATATATATATATATATATATATATATATATATATATATATATATATATATATATATATATATGTATCTCTATCACATGGTCGACAGGCCAAATGATCGACTTTCATTTGGTCGACAGTTAATTTGGTCGACAAGCAGTTTTATGTGGGGGGCTTCACCCTCCACACCCCCCCTTAACTATATATATCAACTCCAGGGTTGCACAACATTGGGGAGGGGGGCAAATCTGCCTGTTGACCAAATGAATTGTCGACCAAATAAAAGTCGATCAAATGGCTTGTCGACCATCTCAGGTAGACCCATATATATATATATATATATATATATATATATATATATATATATATATATATATTTATATATATATCCTTCACAAGCTCGAAGTTTCAAATCTTTGAACTGCAAATGGTTCAGACCATAAGATCGAAGTTTTGAAACTTTTCAAACATTTTGCATGCTGATTGCTGTACAGTACGGAATGGGAAATTTAACATTTTCCTCACTGTAGTGTGATCTGGAGTTAGTATATTTGTTTAGCAGGGGGTGTGGGGAATGCAGCCCCCACATGGGGGATGTGGGGGTGTAGGGGGCTTGCCCTCCTGCAAAAACTTAAAAAAAATTTTTTTGTTTTTATTTTTTTTATAATATATTTAGAAGTTTCAAAATTTCGATCGTATGGTCTCGACCATTTGCAGTTCCAAGTTTTGAAACTTCATGCTTGTAAAGTATATATATATATATATATATATATATATATATATATATATATACATATATATGTAGGATGTTGGTAGTGTTGAACTTTTCAAGGTCCTAATAGATAAATGGCATGAAAATGTTGTTTATATTCCTGGTCCTAATCCTCTCGGCATTCACTCAAATTCTATGCATATAATCTAATGGAGAAGGCAGCCAGGTATATCTTTTACACTTTCTTCAGTCTATTGATGCCCCTTGCCTGTTGCAGGAAGAGTATGAACCAAAACCCTCAGTTGCTTCATAGATTCACATTACACACTTTTTGTTCACCTTATTCCTTTGATGGCCATTCTAATCAACATGTACTATTTTTTTGTTAAGCCAATATTATTGTAATTTTTCCTTTCACATCTAGGTTCTGATGAACATTTTAGTTGCCATTAGACTCCTGCTTACTCCTGTGCTGGTTCTTGTTCATTTGTTCACTTTCACACATGCCACTGCTTCAAGTGTTATGGACATTCTTTATAATAAAACTCAGTTGCAGAGTCATAGTTCTTATACAGTCCACAAATGCTTACATCTGGCCGAACAGATGTTTGCAGATGGTTACAATGGTCACAGATGTTTATACCTGGCAGTACAGATGTTTACTATTGGTTACATAAGTCACACGTTTTTACCTGGCATAACAGGAGTTTACAGTTGGTTATAATGGTCACAAATGTTTATACCTGGCAGGTTTACTGTTGATTACATAGATCATAGATTTTTATACCTGGCAGGATACATTTTTACAGTTGGTTACATTGGTCACAGATGTTCATACCTGGCAGAACAGACGTTTACAGTTGATTATGTGGGTCTCAGATATTTATGCGAGGCAGAACAGATGCTTACAGTTTGTTAAAATGGTCACAGATATTTATACCTGGAAGGATAGATGTTTACAGTTGGTTACATGGACCATAGATGTTTATGCCTGGCAGGATACATTTTTACAGTTGGATACATTGGTCACAGATGTTTATACCTGGCAGAAGAGCCATTTACAGTTGATTATGTGGGTCTCAGATATTTATAGAAGGCAGAACAGATGCTTACAGTTAGTTAAAATGGTCACAGATATTTATACTTGGAAGGACAGATGTTTACAGCTGGTTACATGGGTCACAGCTGTTTATGCCTGGCAGGACAGATGTTTACAATTGGTTACATGGGTCACAGATATTTATACCTGGCAGTACAGATGTTTACTATTGGTTACATAGGTCACACATGTTTACCTGGCATAACATATGTTTACAGTTGGTTACAATGGACACAGATGTTTATACCTGGCAGGGATATGTTTACAGTTGGTTACATGGATCACAGATGTTTATACCTGGCAGGATAAATTTTTACAGTTGGTCACATTGGTCACACATGTTTATACCTGGCAGAACAGATGTTTACAGTTGGTAACATGGGTCACAGATATTTATACCTGGTAGGACAGATGTTTACAGTTGGTTACATAGATCACAGATGTTTATGCCTGGCAGAACAGATGTTAAGTTGGTTACATGGGTCACAGATATTTATACCTGGCAGAACAGACATTTGGAGTTGGTTACATGAGTCCGAGATATTTATACCTGGCAGGACAGATGTTTGCACTTAGTTACATGGGTCACAGATGATACCTGGCAGGAAAGATGTTTGAAGTTGGTTATATGGATCATAGATGTTTATACCTGGCAGGACAGATGTTTACAGTTGGTTACATAGGTCACAGATGTTTATACCTGGCAGGACAGATATTTACAGTTGGTTACATGGGTCACAGATGTTTATCCCTGGCAGGACAGATGTTTACAGTTGGTTTCATGGGTCACAGATATTGATACCTGACAGTACAGATGTTTACAGTTGTTTACATCAGTCACATATGTTTATACCTAGCAGGCAGACATTTACAGTTAGTTACATGGATCATAGCTGTTTATGCCTGGGAGGACAGGTGTTTACAGTTGGTTACATGGGTCACAGATATTTATACCTGGCAGGACAGACATTTGAAGTTGGTTACATGGGTTAGAGATATTTATACCTGACAGTACAGATGTTTACAGTTGGTTACATCAGTCACATATGTTTATACCTGGCAGGCAGACATTTACAATTGGTTACATGGATCATATATGTTTATGCCTGGGAGGACAGATATTTACAGCTGGTTACATGGGTCACATATATTTATACCTGGCAGGACAGATATTTGGAGTTGGTTACATGGGTTATAGATGTTTATACCTGGCAGGATAGATGTTGACAATTGATTACATGGGTCACAGATGTTTATACCTGTCAGGAGAGATGTTTACAGTTGGTTACATGGGTCATGGATGTTTATCTCTGGCAGGTCAGATGTTTACAGTTGTTTACATGGGTCACAGATGTTTATACCTGGCAGGACAGATGTTGACAATTGGTTACATGGGTCACAGATGTTTATACCTGGCAAGAGAGATGTTTGCATTTGGTTACATGGGACATAGATGTTTATACCTGGCAGGACAGATTTTTACAGTTGGCTGCAATAGTCATAGATGTTTATACATGGCAGAAGAGATGTTTACAGTTGATTACATGGATCATGGATGTTTATCTCTGTTAGGACAGATGTTTACAGTTGGTTGCATGGGTTACAAATGTTTATACCTGGAAGGCCAGATGTTTACAGTTGGGTACATGGGGCACAGATGTGCATTACTGACTACTGGTGTTGTAGCTGATTTTTTGCTTTTGTGGAAGGTTAAGTGACTTATTTGGTAGTAAGTTGTTTCATACTGTCATATCACTCTGAAGTGTATTTCTGGAAGTACAGTGGTTTAGTACTAAGATTTCTTTCACATATATATGTATGCCTGTGTGTATGTATTTATTTTAACCTTTATTTCTGTGTCCTGAGTTGTGACTGAAGAAAAAGTTGGACAAGAATCAGTTTGCTTCATCCTATATTATCTCATTTATCCTGCTTACCTGATAAAAAGACTGGAGTATACTATATTAACTATACACTTTAAGCATATATAATTCTTAATTGTATAGTTAATTTGTAATACGTGTGATATTTTTATAATGTAGAAATTGCTAAATTGTGTGGCTTGTAATGATACCTTTCCCTACTCTTGTACTTGGATTCAAGGCACCATTGGCATGGTTCCCTTTCTTCTATGCCAGTTGTCTTTACTTCCCTTAGCTCTGTATCCTGTAACTGTTTTCCTTCTTTTAAGCTAGGTACTTCTGGTTTTCTCTTTCAGTTTTATGACCATGTGACACTGTAGAAACTTTGTTAGCATATAATTACTCTGTTATTTTCTTACCAAGTATTTATTTATTCGCTGTTTGCTTTATTTTTATTTTGCTGACCGGGATAGTCCGACTGGATGCATGTCCATTTTCAGCAGAGGCCCTGGGGGAAAAGCTCCAAGGGTAAGCAGATACAGCATTACATAATACCAGCATTACATATTACAGACTATTTACAGAGATTACATAAGTAAGCAAGTTAAACAAGTTCCACAGGTTACAGTTAATCCTGAGCACAAGTCAGGATTAAATTAAATTACACAGTAAACTGGTTAACAGATTTTTACACATTCTAGAGAGAGTTAGCCAGGCTTGATACATTGACATACCCAGTTAAGTGACAAATGTTGTTTGAGTCTAGTTTTAAATTGACCTAAGGTGGAAAGTAAGGTAATATCAGCTGGAAGAGAGTTCCAGGATCTACTTACAGAGTTTGCAAAGAGAGAATCACCGGCTGTGTTATTAATTTTGCTAGTCTGAATTAGTAGTTTGTTAGAGGATCGAAGCGGTCTAGGATTGTTATAGGGGTGATAATATTTTTAAGTGCAGGAGTATTGTCCGGATTATAGAGGATTTTATAGGCCATAATCAGTTGGTTATACTGGATTAGGCTGGGTAGTTCAAGCCACCCAAGCTGATTTAGATTGATGCAATGATGTGTCCTAAAAGGCAGCCCAGTGGCAAACCTGGAAATGTGGTTGTAGCAAATTGAGAGTTTGTTAAGGACAGTCTTGTTTAAATTAGAGAGTAGAGGGGATGCATACAGAAGGGTTGAAAGAAGGTGAGAGCGAGCTATGACAATTTTAGCTGGAGGGGTTAGGAAGGCTTTTATTCTGTAAAGTGACCCTAGTTTTTTATTGATGGTTTTGATAGTTTGGTTAACATGTAGGTCAAATTTTAGATTATTATCTATGATGACACCTAATAGTTTTGTAGATGGGTCAGGGGAGATTATTATGACATCATTTGATTTTATGGTAAAGGTGAAAGCGGTAGACCTGTGTGTTGGTGAAAATAACAGCATTTTAGTTTTTTTGGGATTTAGGATCAGACGATGTTCAGAAAGCCAGTTTTCTATTGTATTAAAGGTGGTCTGGGTGGATGACCATAACTCTACTGGAGATGTGGCTGAGCAAATCAGAGTAGAGTCATCAGCATATTGGATACAGCTGACTTTTGGGATGACAGTATAAAGGTCGTTAATGAAGATGGAGAACAGCAAGGGCCCTAGTATAGAGCCTTGTGGTACTCCAAGGGTGTTAGGTAGAAGGTTAGAGAGTTTGTTCTGCCAGAAGACAGCCTGCTGTCAACCATTCAGGTAGGATTGTTAATCTGTTAAGTGTGCTGGTCCAAAGACCTTTTTCTGTCACAACCCAAGCCAGAGGCAATAATACAGAAGATTAGACAATAGTATAGAAAATGCATATGTGACAATTACATCCCAATTACTTTTTTGCACAATATTGAAATGGATGCCATTGGATATGGTCAAAAATTACACTTAAACCTAATGGGAAATCACAAGTATAAACAAACATTATATAAGCATCCAGCTCATTGGCTGTAACATACATTAAATTTACGGAAGTGGTAGAACAGAAAGTGCATAACATGAATCACAATGGACAACAAATAAAAAACAGGTAAAAAAACAAACAAATCGCATTCTGTAGTTCAGCACTTATGCTATGTATGTTATGTACACCATGGCTATACATAGGATTATACAATTGGTTGTACTTCATTCAGTGGGTTTCAGAATTTAAATTAAAGGATTTAGTTTAGTATGTGTAACATTATGCCACTAGCCATTATCCCTGTATTAATTATATGATTTATCACCTTTTTAATTTATTCAAGTCTTTTTGAGGTTCTAATACCATGGCTGGAATGGAACCCATTCCTAAATTAAAGTAAGATTAAAGTTCATGAAATTAGCATTGTTTCAATCTTTGAAGTTAGCCAAAAGTACTCTTTGTAGCACCTGCAATGTACCCAGTAATGAGTCATTCTGCAATTCATATGGCGTTAAATGTATCAGTAACATATCTAAGTACGATTGTAAATTCTTTTTTATAAGATTCGTTGCTTCTACTACTTTTGGAACTGTCTGGGTATCCTTTCTCCACATTTCCTCATTTCTGCCTGCAAACCCTGGTATTTTATGACTTTGCGTGTCTCTGTATGTAAGACACTGTAGTCACTGTGTGTAGCCATTTCAATGACCAATGCTACTTTTGTCTTCTTTTCATGGACTACTATATCTGTTTTTTCGCATCTGTTTTTTGAACTGTTGGTAATGGAGGATCCTATGTGATATAAACTTCATTTTCTGTGATGCTTTGTGGCTCATGTTTCCAGTGTTTTTCAGCAGCTTCAATATTATAATGTTTGGACAATCCCCAATGCAACAGTCTTGCCACATTATTATGTCTTTCAGTATATAGTCCTTCTGCCATTAATATATCACAACCAGCAACAAGTTATGCAACTGTTTCCAATTCTGTTTTACAAAACCTACACTTGTCTGCTACTTCCACATGTTGAATGGAATTTGTATACCAATGTGTATGTAATCCACTATCTTGGGCCACCAATATTAACATTTCGTCTTTTGGTTTAAATTCACCTCTCCTTAACTATTCCTGTGTTCAATCCTGACCAGCATGAGGTTGTTCCAAGAGTTTTCTATACTTGTAACTATATTTATGCATTTTCCACATTTATTGCCTTCTCATCTGAACCTTTACCTTATATTCTTCCTTTTGTTTTTTTTTTGTTTTTTTTTTGTTTTTATTTTTTTTGGCACATTCAGTTGTTGCTTGATTTTTATCTACTTCTGGTTTGATTTCCATTCCCGCTTGACACTGATATGCTTCTGCTAAACTAAGCAGGGAAGTCTTTGTAGACTTGTTCTCCTCATGTTTCAAAACCTTCACTACATTTGCATCTGCAGATATGTATGCAGTCCCATGATTGCAGATCTATACATGTAATCAATTTTGAGGAAGGCCATGGCTCCTTCAAGATGAGGAAGATATAATCTTGGTATGCACAGATTTTTACAAATCATTTGATGAGCATGGAACAGCCTTCTTGTTTTCCTGTCCACCCAATTCAACACCCTTTGGGGCCAGTCAATTTTTCCAAAACTGTAAGTTAGGACAGGAAGAGCAAATTGGTTTATAGCTTGGACTTTATTCCTAGATGTCAATGCTGTTTTCAGTATTAATTTAAGTCTTCTAAAATATTATTTACTAAGTTTTATTCTGATTTATTCATGTTTTATTGTGATTCTCAACAATTCCCAAATATTTACACACTTCTTCTTACTCAAGTTTTTTTATATTACATTCCTGTCCCAAACTGATGTTTTCTTGGTGCTGCAGCTTTCCAGTGTTAAAGGTTGCTTTTGCACATTTATCAAGACCAAATGGCATTCTTATTCCATCTGAAAAAGTTTTGATCACCTCCAGTTGTGCTTTTGGTTCCTCATCGGATGAACTATACAGTTTTAAATCATCTACATCTGTGGTTTTCTGGGAAACAGATTGTAGCCATGACCTAATCTGCTAAGTAGACGACTTAAATGGGTTAAGGGCAAGACAAAAGAGCAGCTGTCACAGAGATTCACCATGGAATGTCCGCCTTTGAATTTTTATCCCTGGAATAATAATTTGCCCTTTATCATGGCTTAACTGTAAAATGGTTTACCACTCTTTCATGGTTGCTGTAATGTAATTGATCAATGTAGGATGTATCTTATATATTTTAAGCACTCTTTTATCCATGAAAGTGGAATACTTTCAGATGATTTTTTATAGTCTATCCATGCCATACTTAGATTCTTTCCCTTTTTACAGTTCTCCATTATGACTTTACTTAACAACAAATGATTCTTTGTTCCATATGACTTTCTTTTATTACCCTTTTGTTCTATTGCCATAATTAAGTTTTCTTCTAAATGACTATAAACTCTATCTGCATCAATTCAAGTGTATAGTCTATATGTCACTGGAAGGCAAGTTATTTATCTATATTTTTCAGGATAGCTTGCAGGTTCGCTCTTAAGTAGAAGTATTGTTTTCCCTATTGTTAACCAGGCTTGTGTCTGTTCGGGGTGCTCATATAAATAATTCTTACTCATGGCTAAATCTTCATGTAAAATGTTAATACTTTTAGCCAGAAATTAGATGCTGCATCTGGGCCTCATGCTTTCCAATTAGGAGCTTTTCTTAACTTTGTTTCAATGTCTATGGCTGTCACCTCATCCCATTTCATATCCTGTGTATTTTTACTTCTTCATCTTTCCTTTACTTCTTCTATCCATTTATCATCTTTGTTCTATTCCACAGGATCTTCATTAATCTATCTCCAAAATGTGTCTATTTCTTCTTTTTTTGGTGGTGTTTCAATTTCTTTGGCCTTGCTTCCCAATTTACTATAAAACATCTTTGTGTCATCAATAGATCTGCGTATTTTGTACTTTTCCTTTATATTTATCTGCATATCTTCTTAGATTTTTTTGCCTCTGCTAACATTTTTAGTTTATTATTTGTGATAGTGCACAATAGCTCCTGATCTTTTCTGTTACTGTGCATTGCTGTTATCACGTCTATCTTTCTGAGTATTTTTGTTGATCTATTCCCTTTCCTATACTCTTCTAACAGTGACACTTCTTGTCTTAATTGCTTTATAGTTTTCTCTGTTCGATACTTCCTTGATGGTATTTGATTTCTCCCCTTCCTTTCCCTCACTACCCTGTGATCTTGTGGTAGATCTTTATCAGTTATTAATTTAGCAGCACATTAGTATATCCTGTTTACTTCTGTTATATCACATGGATCCAGAGGAACCGGAAGCTGTTGAAGACTGGGGGGGGTGGAGGGTGAGAGGGGCACTTGGTGATCTAAAAAGGGCAATATTTAAAAGATATTTACTACCACAACATAGGTTCACTTGGAGAACATTTTAAGCTTAGCTAATTTCCCTTTTGGTACTTGAATTAACATTTCCTGATTGGTCTTACATATCCCATGGCTGATAATGGTATATTAACCCTAGTGAGAATAAATATGATCATACTATAGCTAATTTGAGGGGACCTATGTAAGAGATGCAGCATTTAAGAACTACCTCTATCCATTAGTGGCATGAGGGGCAATCCTGGAGTACATTTTCTATTACCCATCCTTAGATCCAATTTGCATTTGAATGTGGACAGGGATGAGCTTTGTTTTACTTGAATGGATAGTCTGTTCTAGAACAGTGGTAGCCTCTGTGATATATATCCATCTCACCACAACATTCAGTTTAGATACCTGGACTGAGTATTTCTGATGTCATTTGAATTGCTGATATTCAGTAGGTCCATCTGTATTAGGTTGGAGGATGCCTTGTATACCAGACATGCCACCTCTAAGCACTCTGTAGGATACTGAGTATAGTGATAAATCTTTGAGGTGGTCCATGCAAGACCTATTGTTTAGGACTTATATCCTTACTAAATTGATTTTGACTAGATCTAGAGATGTTGGATGGGTCTGGACAGATACATGCCAAAGTGGGAATTATACAAAATGATTGACCTAATGAGGGCTTTGTAAAGGGGGACAATAACACCTCTAGATCTAGTCAAAATCAATTTGTTTATAAGCTGTGGAATATAGAAAGACTTTCTTATGACTCTGGGCACATGTTGGTCAAAAGTTAGGTCACTGTACACACAAGTTCCGAAATGCCAAACACCTGGGTCATTTCTCAGGGGGCATTGCTAATTTGGCAGTTCCCTGGAGTAGATGACTTCCCAAAGGATACAATAATGTATTTCTTGGAGTTTAGCTTCAATTCATAATTCTGGCACCAGTTGTTTGGGACAAAACTTCCTGCATGATGGCTAAGTCATTTAGGGATTCCATAACTGCTCCCAGCTTGCAGTCATCTCAAACGTAGTTGGTCAAAGCCCTTTGGTATTTCCTTCTACTTTGAGATGTATATGCCAAACAGAAAAAGCCTCAGCACTGAACCCTGGGGACTCCATTGGTGACTGGTCTTTTCCCCATTTTGATCTTTTGCATCCTGTGAGCAAGCATACATATATGCATTCTTTGATTCACCTTCCTGATTATATTAACCTGATTTGTATTAAATTATATTCCTTGTATAATACACTTCTTAGAATGGGTTTTAAATTTGTAGTTTGGAACCGTCTTCTAGTAAGCAATGAAACAAAATGTATGAACCAATAATGGCTAAACTACCCATTTCAGAAAATTTCAACCATAAAAGGCCACTCAAACTTCTGTCATTACAATCCAACAATATTAGTAAATATGCATAATCTCTGCAGAAGTCCGTCATCAAAATAATTGCACATTAAAGGGATCTGTAAGTAATGAAGAGGCTGTTGCTAGAAAACAACTTTATATTTCATTGTTTTGTCTACAAATGTAAGTGCCTGTTACCCTTGAAGAATAAATTGCCTATGCTACATTAAAAAAAAATGACAAGCTAGTAATTTTGCAATTGAAAATGGATGGCAAACTGATAAAAACATAGTTACTAGAATGGGTATAAATACAATTTCAAACAGTACACTGTCAACATTACAACACATTCAACAATGTTTTTTTATATCAAAACAGCAGTTTCACTATAAAAGTAGCATTTTTACAGGAAACAACAGCACTTTCATATCAAAAATAATATAACAGCACTTTAGCATCCTTTTAACAGTCACTTACACACAAACACCATCTAGGCAAGAAAACAACTTCTCTCCAACACACTGAGTCACAATTAAACCTGGACAGTCTACAAAAATCTGTCACAGTCCAATACCAAAAACAAAGAAAAGCATCTTTTTTTATAAACTTCAGTTTTTTTTTTCTTTTTGTTAAAAACTCATCTGATCAATTCTATGCAATGCTGATTACATGGCTGTAACCCATGGATATTCAACCCATAGGGCAAATCTTTCAGATCGCAGCACCACTGGTTTACATAATCTGCCAGCATGTGATCCCAGAAATACAGAAAACGTTTTGTATACTTTATAATGCAGTAAGAAAACAGTGTATTGTCATCTCCCGCACGCTCATCTTACTTTTTTTTTTTACTTTATCTGGACAGTGAGCTACTGAGCTTGCTATCTGTGCTATAAATGCTAAATTTAGTCGCAGACCAGTAGCGTTCTTTTACCTGCTGGAGGAAGAAGCACACACGCGCGCATGCGCATGCACAGCACATAAAAATAACCTCATTCTTCCTAAAAGACACAATCCAAGCTAAACACGTATTTTTCTTTTTCTTTCTGGGATTTGTCTAGTTTGTGGAAAAGATGATATCCCTTCTACGAACGGTAGTATCCCTATGTTCTTTCTTTTTATCTTTTCTCAGGCTCCTGAATAGAATGTCAAGATGAATTTCCACAGATATGTGTTGGGGGTACAGAGTTTCTCAAAGCTTCCTGTTTATGTTACTTCAGTAGAATAGTTATAGTTGAAGCAGTTACTAAGTACTTCATTAAATAATCGCTTTTTCCCTCCTGATGATACTGCAGCTGATAAAAATATAAATGGTAACTTTTAGCAGACGGTAGATTAATTCCTGTGGTTTTATTCTCATCTTGGTGTCAGAGAATATCCATCTAATACATTTATGTATTTAATGTTTTGGGGGGAGGTACAATAGCAGAAGAGATAAATGTACATGCTAAGAATATTTGCTTTGCACAAGATACTACTGCACAGTTAAAAATAAATGTTTTCAGTTGGCAGATTCATTGCTTTATAGACATTGCTCTGCTGCTTTGTTTTTCTGCCATTCTTCATTCTATGAAGACTTCTGCCCTTGCTGCTAGCTGTATCACTTATGAAAATGGGTTTAATCCAATGTGTCAATGAACAATCAAATATATAACTGCAGTGACATTAGTATCTGATATAAATTACCACTGTACCAGATAATTACAATGCAGTTACATTTAACAATGTGTAAACAGGAAGTAATTATCTCTGTTGAATGTAATTAATGATTACCTGCCCAGCAATTATTTTGAAATAGACAGTGTCACAACTTGACTTCTGAACTTCAACAGTACCTTTGTGGAATCCATCGGAAATGGGCACGGCTTGCTCCGATACTAACGGCCCTCACACACCATGTCTGCTGAAATGGTTTGCTTACTCCGGCACTATTTTTGTGGAACTAACGGCAATACCCTCCTTTGCAGCTTCCCGGATACAACACGGCATCTCTGCTGATGATGTCAGTAGAAAGTTTAAATGAAAAGTGCCAGGAAATCGGGAATGTATCATTCCCTCAAAAGTGGGGGTCCCCCCCCCTCGCTCTATGGTTCCGGCGCCCATGCATGGATCTCTATGGACAGTCCTAATTACCGTGTTCATTTGTTTTATCAGGCTTCTAACTTTTGGGTTTTATTTACTTTCTGTAGTCTATTAATTTCATTGATTTTAATATGTCTGTCCAGTTCTATTAAATCAAGCAACTCTTCTCTTAGATCATTTTCTTCTAAACTGAGGACACATTCTTTTTTCTCCATTTACTGAGGGCATTCTATAGAAAGTTCATGCCTAGAGGAGCCAACTGACCTGGACACAAAGTGTTGAGGGAGTGCAGTCAGCCAATCCCGATCTCCCTTCAATGCAATACAGTCTATTAAAAGCCAGCATTGCATTTCTGATCAAACCTAAGTGCTGTAGTGCACTGTGTGTGGTCTAAACTGTAACCATTGCTTGCTGCATTATAGCAAGAAGTTTGCTGCAGTTCCATAGTTAAAAAAAAAAATATTTTTTTTAACTGAATCCTGAGTACTGTAGCACTCCATGCAGGCAGGGTATAAACTGTTGCAACTTTAAGCTACATTTGTATCAAGCAGTTTTGCTACAGTTTAAAAAGAATAATTGTTTTTTGCTAATTAAAATGAGTACTGTAGGGCAGATATGAACTTTAGCAATTCTTTGCTATGTTTGTAGCAAGCAGTTTGTTAACGTTGAAAAGAACACCATAGAGCCCTGTGCATTCCAGGGCTTGGTAATCCTTGATTTAAAAAATATTTTAGTTACATCTATACATATAAATGAGTTGTTATTTCTTGTTTTAAGGTTGTAAGAGGTAAATCTCATACCAGCTGTTGCCTGAAATAGTGTGTTTTGTGAGCATGTAATGGCCCAGATTTTAGTTGCTTGTCTCATGCTGAGCTTTTGATTTTTCTCCAGGTTGTTTATTTCTCTAGATCAGTAAAGACAGAAACCAGTTCCATACTCTTATCAATCGTCAAATAAGTCTAATAAATAATGGGAGTATCACATCTTTGTGTCTTGATGTAACTGATCTCAGAGGACGTTTTATAATACAAAATTCATTACTAATCACCATATTAATATGTATGTCAGACTGTGATTTGCTATTTGCCTTTACTCCATGAACTTTAAATTCAATGTAAGCAGATACAACTTCCTAAATCCATGCATAACAGTACCTGAAATTGGTAGAACATCTGCACATAAAGTTTAATGCATTTCTGTTAAAAGACATTGAATATTTACTTGCGTGTATAAGTAATTGATCCAGGTAGGACTGCAGTAGTTTTGTTTAGTGATAGAAGTTGCTATACTTGCATTCTTTGCATCATCAGCACATTTTGATTCCCAGGTGTTGCATGTTATTGGCACTGTGGACAAAAAGACATTAAATAAAAAATTGTCCCATAACTGATCCCTGGGGAATGCTTCTCAGGATTCCAAAAAAGCTT
The DNA here is from genome assembly GCF_019279795.1 of Protopterus annectens. Lineage (NCBI taxonomy): Eukaryota > Metazoa > Chordata > Ceratodontiformes > Protopteridae > Protopterus > Protopterus annectens. The sequence goes on along the minus strand of NC_056746.1, from coordinate 308,593,410 downwards.
GATGTTACCCCCTCCCATATTTAAACAAGATTTTCTATGATACAACAATTCTGAAATCCATTGTATGATATATGTACTGAGGCTCATTTCTGATAATTTGTGTATGATGTAAGGGGGGGGGAGAGTCAAACGGCATAGATAAGTCTAAAAAGCAATAGCTACTAGGAGTCTTTTATCTAAAGCCTCAAATACATTTCAAAGTTCAATGTAAAATAAATTCAAACTCAGTGTTCCTAGGAGCCATTTAAGAATTTGGCAACAGTTAGAACAGGAATACAACAGAGAGGATTACAATCATGTCTTCATTCATAACAAGGATGTTATATATTTAAGTCATGATGTCAAGGGCACTGAGCTTCCCAGGTTATGATCAGAAAGACTTGATCATGACTCTTTGTCATGCATGGAGATTTACCTACTGTCGTGCAGTAGAAAACGTCTGCAAAAGTTAGAGAGAAAAGAAAACTGTAGTAGCAGTAAGTGTTATATGCCTGAGAAAGCTGTAACTGACTATGCAATATATATATACATATAGGTTACTTTGTTCTGGATCTTTAACGTGTTTGACTCAATAGCTTACCTTCTCCTCCTTAACAAGCTCTCACAACTAGCAGCAAGCAGCACTGCTATTGAATATTTTTCCTTGTACATCAACAGCTGTACACCATCTGTCAAATGGTGCATCAACAGCTGTACACAATATGTCAAATGGCAGGATTCCTACTCTGTTTAACAGCCAGTACAAACAGGAGTGGAACAGAGATCAATAATAGGACCCCTGCTACTTAGTATACTCATAAAAGATATGCACAAGGCAGCCAAACATGCAACAATAATACAATATACTGACAAATCAACTCCTGTCTGCACATTCATAACACTGTCCCAACAAACAATCACCCAAGACTCCTTCTCTTCTATTGAGACCTGACTAGAACAATCCCAGCTGCTCTTGAATCCCTAAAAAACTAAATCACATTTACCTCATATAACCTCCTACCAGCTAGCACTCTAGCACTGCACTAAATATAGTATCATGTAGCAACACCATAATAAAACAAGTCACTCATAGCACATTACTGGGCTTCATCATAGATGACAAGCACATCAGTGTTATTGTCAAAAAACCCACAGCAAAGTAGAGCTACTGTACAAGGACATGCCATTTTTACTGGCCACAGAAGGAAGGTAACTGCAACAACCCTCTTATTTCTTAGCCTGCTGTATGCCTCTACAGTATTCATTAATCTTTAGACTACACTAATGAAAAAAACAGAACAGTGTTATAATAAAATAAGTACATTTGCATCCAACCTCCCAAATCAAACTGGTTACTGTATTCCCTTGCAGAAACTGAACTGGCTAGAACTAGCACATTGCACATCATGTACACATCACATAATTGCACATAAAATACCTCAAACACCCCACTCATCAGAAATACAATAAAAGGTATAAACCCAAGAGGAAACTTCAGTCAAAAGACCAACACCTAAAAGAATCCCCAAAATCCAGCACTTCACATGGGGGCTTCTTATAAGCTTAGCTAAACTAAAAACAGCATTCTCTTCACCATCAGACAAATAAACAGTCACCTTGCTTTAAGACCAACCTAAAACATCATCTAAATCATCATAGAATGTGCAAATGTCCTGTACCTCACCTCCATATTAAAAATACCCAAGTACTCATGATTTCTTCCTCTTACCTACCAAACCATTTCTTCCCAACTGGTTCTTTATGTCTTAATAAAGGGAATTAATTGCACTCCTCCCAAGAAAAATTTTAGCAATTCTGTTCTTTTATTAACTTACATATTAACATGATTACATATGCATATCACATTACCTTAGCTATCTTCTTTTTCTTCTTTCGGCTGCTCCCGTTAGGGGTTACCACAGCATATAATCTGTTTCCATTTCTTCCTGTCCTCTGCATCTTGCTCTGTCACACCAACCACCTGCATGTCCTCTCTCACCAAATCCATAAACCTTATCTTAGGCCTTTATTTTTTCCTATTATCTGGCAGCTTCATCCTTAGCATCTTTTTTCCCAATATACTCTGCATCCCTCCTCAGCACATGTCCAAACCAATGTAATCTTGCCTCTCTGGCTTTGTCTCCAAACCTTCCAACCTGGGCTGACCCTCTAATATATTTATTCCTAATCCTGTCCACCCTCATCACACCCAGTGCAAATCTTAACATCTTTAACTCTGCCACGTCCAGCTCTGACTCCTGCCTTTTTGTCAATGCCGCTGTCTCCAACCCATATAACATAGCTGGTCTCACTACCCTCTTGTAGACCTTCCCTTTCACTCTTACTGGTATTTGTCTGTTACAAATCACTCCTGAAACTCTTCTTCACCCACTCCATCCTGCCTGTACTCTCTTCTTCACCTCTCTTCCACACTCACCATTACTCTGAACTGTTGATCCCAAGTATTTAAACTCATCCACCTTTGCCACATCTACTCCCTGCATCTTCACCATTCCTCTATTCTCTCTCTCATTCACACACATATATTCTGTCTTAGTCCTGCTGACCTTCATTCCTCTTCTCTCTAGAGCATATCTCCACCTCTCCAGGGTCTCCTCCACCTGCTCCTTACTCTCACTACAGATGACAATGTCATCTGCAAACATCGTAGTCCACAGGGACTCCTGTCTGATCTCGTCTGTCAACCTGTCCATCACCATTGCAGATAAGAAAGGGCTCAGATCCTTGATGTAATCCCATCTTTACCTTAAATGCATCTGTCACTCCCACCGCAGATCTCACCGCTGTCACACTACCCCCGTACATATCCTGTACCACTCTTACATACTTCTCTGACACTCCTGACTTCCTCATACAATACTAAAACTCCTCTCAAGGCACCCTGTCATATGCTTTCTCTAAGTCCACAAAGACACAATGCAACTCCTTCTGACCTTTTCTGTACTTCTGCATCAACACTCTCAGAGCAAACATTGCATCTGTAGTACTTTTTCCTGGCATGAAACCATACTGCTGATCACTAATCATCATCTCCCTTCTTAACCTAGCTTCCACTACTCTTTCCCATAACTTCATGCTGTGACTGATCAGTTTAATCCCTCTCTAGTTACTACAGCTCTGCACATCACCCTTATTCTTAAAAATCGATACCAAACCACTTTTTCTCCATTCCTCAGGCATCCTCTCACTTTCCAAGATTTCATTAAACAATCTAGTTAAAATCTCCACTGCCATTTCACCTAAACACCTCCATGCTTCCACAGGTATGTCATCTGGACCAACAGCCTTTCCATTCTTCATCCTCTTCATAGCTATCCTTACTTCCTCCTTGCTAATCCACTGCACTTCATGATTCACTATCCACACATCATCCAACCTTCTCTTCCTCTCATTCTATTCATTCATCAGCCCCTCAAAGTACTCTTTCCATTTGTTCAACACACTCTCCTCACTTGTGAGTACGTTTCCCTCATTATCCTTTATCACTACCAAATGCTGACATTCTCTACTACTTAGTGATTTTATTAGTACAATGACTTTTCTGTGAATTTGTGCAGAGGTGATATAGCAGAGCTAGCTACCTGGCTGTGTTGCATTCTATAACCATCTGATTTTCCAACTGATAAGTATACTTTTTTGCACTTGATTGCACTGTACTGCATATCTATATATCTGTTCTCTGTATTCTGTCTGCATTGTTTGTTTTTTTCCACCCTGCAATCCAAGTGTTGTTGTATTCTTAAAGTTGGTAGCTTTGGAATTGCCTGCCCTAGCTGTAAAATTAATTTTGGTCACTCCTCCCACTCCTATCTCATTTGCTTATTCAACTGAGTACAGTGAGATCATTTGGGTAGGACAACCCCTTGCTTCTTTGATTTAGGACACCCCTCCCTGTCCCATCCCATCAGCTCAGTCTATTGAGTACAGAGAGAACATTTGAAAAGGCCAACCCCCTTAGTTTCTTAATCTTGAACTATCTTCTGTTTCCTCCCTCTCCACTAAAAACAAAACAAACAAAAAAAAACAGAAATAAATATATATACTTTATTCAGCTGCTTTTACTGTAATTGTGTTCTTTCTACTTTATCACCTTATTTTTGCTGTGTGCTCTTAAGTGTTCAAGTGCTTTTATTCTGCTGCATTTATTACTGCTTGTTAGTAGCCTGATTAAATTTATGTGTTATTCTAGCATCTTAGTTTTGGTTTTAGCACTTGTGCTTCAGGCCAGTTACTTTACATTTACATTTTTTGTGGTCTACACTCTTGTGGACAAATCTTTTTCAAATCCCTCTCTCCATAAGTCCACTCAACTATTCGGAACACTGTGTCTGAACATTTCCCATCAGTTTCTCCTGCCAGTCTGGTCGTCATGGGCATACTGAGACAGTGTAGCAACTGCCTCATGTTTACTGACAGCCCTCTTCTCCTAGCACATCATTCTTCTATTTGCAAGAGATGCATCTACACAGTAACCTGGAATCCATGCACTCTCTCGTGCCACAGTCAGTACTTCTGACAAGGAGAAGATTGCCAGCACAAACACCACACCACTCACATCACATAGCCAAGCACAACACACACCCATCTATGCAGAGGTCCTCAATAATATCTTACCTAAGCAGCAGAGACCTCTAAAATGCACTCACAAACATTCCACACATAACACCAAACACATCACACACAGCAGACAACACACCAGTGTCTCACAAACACAGCCCATAATGCAAAATAAATAAACCATCACAGCCCATAAGATATAACAATAAACCAAACATACTAGTCATTGGTGACTCTGTTATGAGACACAATGATGTCCCCCTTATCAGGCTTGATAAGGAGAAGGTCACGGTCAGTTGTCTGTCTGGTGCCAGAATCTGCCACATCATGCACGCACTTAAGTCTCTCCACAACAAGTAGAAGTATGACTCTGTCAGTGTCGGTGTGAGTGACTTGAAATGTACCTCCCTGGACTATATGAAGACAGACATGATTGAGCTCTCAGAGTATATGTCCTAGGCAGGTATGACCCTAGCTCTAAGCAGCATTCTACCTTCACCAAGAATGTTACCACAATACCAACAAAAAATAATTGACTTCAACAATTGGCTTAGTTTCTGGTTTCATTCCAAGGGGATATAGTATCTGTCTGCCTGGGATGACATGGTTGACAGGTCTCATTGCTATGCCAGAGATGGCCTCCACCTGTCACCACTGGGATTCCAGATCCTGGCTAAGACTCTTGCCTCCCCCATTGTGTCTTTTTTAAGCAATGTCCCAAAGACAAATCTTCCAACATAAAAGATCTGTCAAAAAGCAAATTGAAGGTCATGCTGCTAAATGCTAGGAGCCTTAACTTGAAAATGCACTCACGGGAGGTTTTCCTTGCACTGGAAGATGCTGAAGGCTGTGCGGTCATGGAAACTTGGTTCAGTACTGCAGAGAGCACCCCTGCCTTACCAGGCTATACCTCATTCCACACATTCTGACCCCAAAATGAGGTCGGGAAGACTAAGGGTGCTGGAGTCTCTGTCTCCATTAAGGATAGGCATATCTCAAGACTAGTCTGCCAGTATGATACACTGGAACTACTCCAGGTGCAAGTGACAGTTGGCAAGACACCCGTCCAAGTTATAGCCAGCTATAGACCCCTTCCATAACTCAGGACATCCCCTCCTCTTATCTGAATCTACTTGACTCCATCAAGGTACCTCCTAACACCCCGATCCTTGGTGACTTTAACTACCCCACCATAGAATGGGTGAACTATTCCTGCACTAAAGCACTCACTCAATGATTCCTTGACTTCATCAGTTCTAATGCACTAGACCATCTCATCTCATCCCCCACAAGGGGAGATAACATTTTGGACTTGGTTCTCACCAACATGGGTGACCACTGCACTGCTCCCATAATATGTTCTTCCCTAGTTGATCAGGTCATCAGACTGTCTTGTTTGAAGTTTCTATCCCACCCCCCCCCCAGCTGTAATCAAGCTAAAAAACTTCTCAAAAGCTGACTGCAACCTCCTAAGGGAAGGTATCATTAGCTTCACACCACCGCCCCCCTCAGAGGATTCAGACAACTATGCTGAACAGTATGCCAATGCAGTATACAAGTACCTGTACAACTGAATGGACTCAGCCATACCCAACAGAATTAAAACCTGCTCCTCAAGGAAACATAAACCTATTTGATGGACATCCTCTATCAACAGGCTTTACAACAAAAGGAAGAAACTGTTGTCCAAGGGTAAAAAGGAACAAATTCTAAATTGGAAAAACTCCCTCCTTAGCTTCAACAAGCAAATTAGATCATGAGAGAAAACCTTCAAAGCCAGTTATGAATTGAAACTAGCCTCCGAAACAAAGGGAAACCACAAAGCCTTTTTCATTTTCATCAGGAACCTCCATGGCAAAGCCCAGGTTTGTTACGAATTAGTACTTAACAATATCACTTACACTGATCCTGTTGACTTAGCCAACCTGCTAGCAGATAGGTTCAGTGCAAACCTCACCTCCTTGTCCCCCTAAAGGCACTTTCAACATCTCCGTTACTTGTCCCGAACCTCACATCTCAGTAGATCAAGTGTTAAAGGCACTAGCCAAGGCAAAAAACACAGCTTCCTTGGGACCTGATAGCATCCCAGGCTGTATTCTGCACCATCTCCAACAAGAACTGGTTTCACCATTGAGCACCCTATTCAACCACAGCCTAAGTACAGGCTTCATTCCAGCAGAGTGGAGAACTGCCATTGTGATTCCTTTGCACAAAGGTGGTGCCACTACTGACCCTAGAAACTATCACCCCATTAGCTTGACAAGTCTAATCTGTAAAGCCATGGGGCATATTATTATGGATCTCATAAACAAGGACATAGGTGATCTCCAAGCACTTGACCCCACCCAGTTCGGCTTCGTCAAGGGAAGATCTTGCCTGTTGAACCTGGTTGACTTCTTTGAGATTGTCACCAAGGCACTGGATGAGGGAAAGTCAGTACATACAGCTTATCTTGACTTGGCCAAGGCCTTTGACACAATCCCCCACTCGAGCAGCATCAAAAAGCTAACACAACTGTAAGTTGGGTGTTGTCATTGACTCTCCCAATGTTAACATAGTGCAAGAGGGTCTCACAGCAACTAATGACTGGTGCCAAAGTCATGGCCTCAAGCTAAATGCAAAAAATGTATCATCATACCATTTGGCAGAAACACAGCCCCTACTGATTACCACATCAATGGCAACCCCCTAAACACACAACCTGTGGTGAGAGACCTGGGTACTCACTTTGATAACAATCTCACATTCGACCATCATGTAGTGGCAGTGGTCAGAAAAGCCTTTTACTTGGTTCATCTCATAAATAAAGGGATTGCATCCAGAAAAAAGGAGGTTATTACCTCTCTATACTCCTCCCTCATTAGATCAATAATTGAATATAACACCCTGTTTGGTATGTACCTCTCCAAACATCTGCCCCGACTGGAAAGGCCACAGAAATACCTCCTAAAGAGAATCCATGGCCTCCATCACCTGTTCAATGCAGACAGGCTCAAATCACTATCACTCTACTCGGTATTGTACAGATTGCTCAGAGGTGATCTGTGGCATGCCTACAAGGCAATCTCAGACCCTGCCCTACTAGAGATGCTCCATATCCGTAAGTCTAACTCCTTGCGCATTACCCACTCAAAAGGCCTGAATCTAATATGTGACATCACCAAAACCTGCTGGAGGCATAGATTTGTCTCCTAGAGACTGCCCTGTCTCTGGAATAGACTTCCCATATACGTCAAACAGAGTACCTTGCTGACCCTCTTCAAGCACAGCCTTGATGTGTGGCTGAGAAACCACAAATTTGTATCAAGGGTTCCACCTGTGTACCTCATTGACAGGGGCAACAGGTGCTGACTGAGGTTTCTTTTTGGGGATAAACTCTTGACTAGGCTTGTAAAGGCCCCAGGGCCATTAGCCTAATAACCTCCAATGATCCTATGATTACATTTATACAAATAATTTCCTGCTTCAGTGACATTCTGTAATATGTAACAATGTCATTTCTTAGATCTTACTATGCTTTATATCTTTATGTTACAGTTTGTGCTTATTCAGTTTTAATGAATTTCAGTATTTTTGTACAACTTTATTTAGACTTTCTTTAAACTTTATTATACTGAACATCTACTAATTCTTCAAGTTTTTCTCCCTGAGCCTCTGCTGAAAGTCAGTAGTGTACTTGGTTGGACTTTCCTGGTAAACAAAAACAATTAAATAAATAAATAAAACAACCATTGCCACACAGCCAGCAGCCACCCAAAGAGAGCATCAGGAAGCTGGTGAACACTTCATTTGGAAGTTTTTACAATGTGACTAATTATTTTAAATAGAGTGAGATCCCTAGCTGAAATGCATTAGGTGGGAAAGGCAGTTAATTAGATCAAAGTAGTTTATATGACATTGAGTGATAGTCACAATATCACAACTTCCATATTTGGGCGTTATGGGTGGTATAAACTGTAGAAAGATAAGCAACCAGTATTGCACCCTTTTCACATCCTGTCCAGTCTTTGCACCAGGCGAAACAAAGCTCAGTATAGTTGATTTATGTGAATCACATTTTGTCAGTAGGATGGTTGCATAAATCTATGGGAGAAATAATGTTTGTGAAGAGGGGCAAGCTTCCACATCTCACATGCAAAGGACTTTAATTCCTGTACTCTGTAACAAATATAATAATTTCTAAGGTCACGTCAGCCTGGGGTAAGGCGCAATGTAGTACAAGTGTCCACTCAATAAAACAGGACTTAGTAAAATTACCAGTTGGAGTCATAGTGTGTATTTGATTATGTGAGAAAAATTAAAACTATGAATCTTATTTCAGAAAATTTGTCAGCTGGAGATGTAACATTAAAGAAAAACATATTAGGAATGAATATGAGTTATCTAAGCTCATAAAGTTGTAAAAGTTAGATGTTTTTTCCTGACAAGGTCTTGTTTTGTAATATGGCCAAAATAGCCTTCCAGAGGAATACAAAATATAGTATACATGGTAATGTAAAATGACTGCAATAAAATATGTTATAACAATCAGACTGCAATTAAGTATTAAATATAAAATAGAAGTAAAGACTTACCATTCATTTACTCCCTCCCCTTTTCACTAATCTGTTCGTTCTCTGGACATGATGCTCTTTTAACTTATTTCTTACCACCTTCTCACCTAGTTCTTCCTACAGTGTTTGATTCAAAGACACTATCAGAAAATCTTTGTCTAACACAGAGTTTTGTTTGCATGCTCAAAAGACAACATTTTCTTTCCTCTTTCATCCATGAACAATATCTCACAGCAAGACAGGGTCACAGATAGCTTGATTATTTTATATGAATGTAAAGTTCCCTGTGTCACAAGTGATAATTCAATAAAGGCGTTTGAAAAAAAAGATAGGGTCACAGATAACTGTATAACTCATCTAGTGGCTAACTGGTGAAAAACTTGGCTTGGAGAAAAACATTCAATTAATATGATGTCTGATACAAGTGTTTCATCGACACGTGTTGATACAGAATCCCAAAACAGAGAGTATCAAATTCCTGGACAGGTATACAAATGCTTTATTCTGTGAAACAAGACATGAAATAAAATTTGTGGAATAATTAAAAGTGCTGGTAGTTGATAAGTTGCTATGGCTGCCAATGGATTGTTGCAGTACAATTTTCATGCATGGCAGCTGTTTGGATCCATTTCCAAGTCTGACAAACAGCACTGTCCAGAGCATACAGTTTGATACATTTTACCTTTGGCCAGGAGAATCATTGGTTTGTTCACATTCCCCATGCTACTACTGTTACACTAGATCCTTCACTTGCATAATTATGATTGGAGGTTCTCTAACTTTTTATCTTCTATGTTAAACTTGTAGTTCATTAAACGTGCTTCAAATCATGTGTGTCCCTATGAACTGATCTGCTCTTTCCTTAATAATGTCTCGGACATGACCTATACTACCTTACTCACTACGGACGTGTCCTATACTACCTTACTCACTACGGACGTGTCCTATACTACCTTACTCACTACGGACGTGACCTATACTACCTTACTCACTATTACTTAGCTAGGACTGTTTCTCCTTCCATGCCCCATCATCTCCCTCACTACAGACATGGCATATGACTGCTAAATGAGGCACGGTAACCCAATCTTCCTGTTCTTTTCCAGGTGTCATCTTCTACCTTCTATAGCCTTTGTCTCTTCTCATGCCAGGTAAGGCCCTATATGCTTTCTATAGTCTTCCACACAGACACTGAAATGTGCCTTATAAGCTCAATTAATGATAGAAGAATGCTTTGAACTTTCCTGCCCACCCTAATGGCACCTTCCTCCACTTGTTCAAGAACTTCACTGACCATTTTACTTCTTCCTAACAATTCAGTTCTACCATTCCTTGCATTTCTTCTTTTCTTTACTACCCAACAATGCCAATTTGCATTCATTACCCAAAACAGCCAGCTCCAGTTCATTGCCCAACACTGCTAGTTCCAGTTGACTTCCCAACACTGCTAGTTAAAGTTGACTACCCAACACTGCCAGTTCCAGTTCATTACCCAATGCTGCCAGTTCCAGTTCATTACCCAACACTGCTAGTTCCAGTTCACTACCCAACACTACCAGTTCCAGTTCACTTCCCAACACTGCTAGTTCCAGTTTATTACCCAACACTGTTAGCTCCAGTTCACTACCTAACACTGCTAGTTCCAGTTTATTACCCAACAGTGCTAGTTCCGGTTCACTACCCAACACTGCTAGTTCCAGTTCACTACCCAGTGCTACGAGTTCCAGATCACTTCCCAACACTTCCAGTTCACTACCCAACACTACCAGTTCCAGTTCACTTCCCAACACTTCGAGTTCACTACCCAATGCTATCTGTTCCAGGTTACTTCCCAACAATGCCAGTTCCAGTTCACTTCCCAACACTTCCAGTTCCAGTTCACTACCCAACACTACCAGTTCCAGTTCACTTCCCAACACTTCCAGTTCACTACCCAACACTACCAGTTCCAGTTCACTTCCCAACACTTCCAGTTCACTACCCAATGCTATCTGTTCCAGTTCACTTCCCAACACTGCTAGTTCCAGTTTATTACCCAACACTGTTAGCTCCAGTTCACTACCTAACACTACCAGTTCCAGTTCACTTCCTAACACTAGTTCCAGTTTATTACCCAACAGTGCTAGTTCCGGTTCACTACCCAACACTTCCAGTTCACTACCCAATGCTATCTGTTCCAGGTTACTTCCCAACAATGCCAGTTCCAGTTCACTTCCCAACCGTTCCAGTTCACTTCCCGACACTTCCAGTTCCAGTTCACTTCCCAACACTTCCAGTTCCAGTTCACTTCCCAACACTGCCAGTTCCAGTTCACTACCCAGCACTACCAGTTCCAGTTCACTACCCAGCACTACCAGTTCCAGTTCACTACTCAGCACTACCAGTTCCAGTTCACTTCCCAACACTTCCAGTTCCAGTTCACTTCCCAACACTGCCAGTTCCAGTTCACTACCCAGCACTACCAGTTCACTACCCAGCACTACCAGTTCCAGTTCACTACCCAACACTGCCAGTTCCAGTTCACTACCCAGCACTACCAGTTCACTACCCAGCACTACCAGTTCCAGTTCACTACCCAGCACTACCAGTTCCAGTTCACTACTCAGCACTACCAGTTCCAGTTTACATCCCAGCACTGCCAGTTTCAGTTCGTTACTCTACTCATCACTACGTGTTGCAAAGTATTCTAGATGCCCACAAAAGAAGCACTCAGAAAATATTGCTAAAGCCCATTTGTGAAGACCTTATAATAATGTAGACCAGCCTGAACAGCTGCACTCCTCTTCCCTGATGCAGTTACCCTAAACTAATACAAACATGCTTACTTCAACCATTAACTGCAACTGCTTCCTACAGCGTAGCTTGCAGGTTCCCTTCATGCCCAGGAGCCACCCAGTAATGGTAACCATTTGGAATGTCGGGACCCACTAGACCGAGTCCCAAAATATGCAGGCTGAATGGCTGGAAGATCAGACTTACATATACTAAGTCCAAGATGCCAGTTTTTGGAGTAGTCCTTTTGCTCTGAGGTAAGGCAATCTTGGAGCTGGCATATATAAGTTTGTGAGTGTAGGGGGGCTTGCCCCCCTGCAAAAAGACATTTTAAGGACAGGAGTGTTTTCAATCTTCTTTTTCAGCTTGTCAGCACTTGGCATTTTAAGTGCCGACATTTCAATATGGAGCCCCTAATAACTTACCGGGTGAACCAAAGAACCAATACATGACATGCTACCATATATATATATATATATATATATATATATATATATATATATACACTTCTTGATGACTGTATAGTTCCTTTTTTGTACCATACAGTAGCATAGCTAGAGCTGGGCTAGAGAGACATCCCTTTAATGCAATAATGGCTTTTAAAAGCCAGTATTGCATTTGCGGTCAAACCTGAATGTTCTAGTGCTCAGTATATGGTCTACACTGTAAGAACTGTTGCTGCAAGCAGTTTGCTACAGTTTAAAAGTAAAAAAATAAAATCTGTCTTTTTTAACTGAAATCTAAGTGCTGTAGTGCTTCATGCAGTCAGGGTTTATACCCTGCCTATGTTCTGTACAGGTAGGGTATAAAATACAGCAACTGCTTGTTACATGTGTAGCAAGCAGTTTGTTACAATTTTAAAAAGATTTTTTTTTTTTTTTTTGCAAATTGAAACTTGACCACTGTAGCACTCTGTACAGGGTGGGTATAAACTGTTGCAACTGTTTGCTACAGTTTAAAAGAAAACTTAATCATTATTATTATTACACATTATTATTTTAATAGAATAAGTTGAAGGAGGGTTTGGGGCAGGGTAGACAAACGGGACCTGAATGGCTGGGACAAGAGAGACAGTGTGTGTGTGGGTGTGTGTGTGTGTGTGTGTGTGTGTGTGTGTGTGTGTGTGTGTGTGTGTGTGTGTGTGTGTGTGTGATGTGTCTGGCAACCTGGCTGTTGTGCCAGTAATGGACATTTTTTTCTTGCTCCTTAATGGAAGCGTGGGGGGGCATAGCTCTAGCTGTAACAAGCTGCTTGCTTACAATGTAGTGATTGGCCTATTACATTAAATTGTTTTTACTTTGTTTGTGCTCTTCACTTGAAGAGCTGGTGAGCGCTCGTTCATAGTACTCATCCAGGTCACTGGCCAAACCAGCTATGCTTCTTGTACTACACAAATAAATTGCTCTCAGATAATTAGATTGTCTGCTCTTTCTGTAGTTTTAAAATAAACTCCACACTATAACTTAAATTGTTTTTACTCTGTACTTCATGAAGACTACATGCACATTTGGAGGCCAGACTATAAAACATTGAATGGTTGTTTAAAATAGCTAAACTACATATTTAGTCTTTGCAAGTGAAAACAGATGCAGTCCAGAAGATTTGAGTCAAGTCTGGTATCCAAACTCAGAGGGGGAAAGGACTAACAAAAAACTGAGGGCGAAGGATTAGTCCTGATAAAAATCACTTTAGCTAACAAATCTAGGAGACTCTCCCTCTGAAACCCTCCCTGTGAGTGGAATAAAGATATCTTGTTGAAGTTTCAAGTAGTTTATTCAGTTAAGTAGGTAGATGGATGAGTGTTCTTGTTCTGTCATTAGAACTCCCCTCATACTACCCACAAACTGTAGCTGCACAATCACCCAGAAGTCACTATGATGTAATATATCACATGACCCCCCCCCCCCCCCCAGCTCAGACTTGTAGAGATAAGCACTTTTGACTAATCACATTCTACCTTGGCTGACCCACAAATTCAGTGACACAGGGTTGTTGTTTTTTTTTCTTATGCCTGGTGTGACAATATGTCCTCAATTTAAAACTGTTGTAGGTGAGAGAGCCTTCTCTAGACTGGGCCTGCTACCAAGAACCACCTGCCTATTGGCATCACAAATCTAGAAACCATTAAAAACTTCAAAGCTCCACTAAAAAAATATTTTTACTGAATCTACCTGCAACTACTACCATGACAATTGTTAGGTAACTTACCACAGCATTTCATGAATAATAGAATACATTTAAAAAACTTGTCTCAGACTCTTAATGTGGCAGTTTATATGCATATATTTCATATGTATACAGGAGATTATATGTTATATGTATGATTGCATTGTGTGTTATAGACATCTTAGCTTGCATTTTGTAGATATTTTATCTCTCAATACACAACTTGATTTTTTAATCTTACCCTGTCTGCATTGAATCGTACAATTACATTCTGACTTTGTTTTGTACTCATTCTATATATAATATTTTGATTAGAAAGACCTTGATGTATTTTCTGCTGTTTGAGCTTAGGTTGTGGCTGAAAATGGTGACTAGATCAGTCCACTTACCTGGTGAGCAAATAGTAAATAAACAAAAAAATAAGTAAACAAATTAATTACATAATTAATTAATACTTGCTGATGTGTTTAAATGAGGAATATGCATAGCATCTCAAATTTTGTAAACCATACACAGCATCCTGTTTCCCGTGGACTTCACTTTGTGAGCCATTGGCATTATCAGTGCTCATGTTAGTAGGGTTAGAAATGTGCTGTAAGTTTGTTGTTAAAGAAACATATTGCAGTGGGTGTGTTCTTTATTATGTCATCAGCTTTTTTTGCTTGACCTGTTCCCAGGTTCTGTACACTTAATTTCTTCTTATATCAAATACAAGTAATGAGTGTGTTGGTTGAGAATTCATGACTGTTCAACATTCAACACTAAGCACATCTACAACACTTTGTATGTTCCCAGCTGAATGTATGTAGGTTCATTTCTGTAGCTTCAGATACTGTAACTATTTGTTTTATGATCTCCTCGGTTGGCTGTCAGCAAAGGAGCCCGCAGGATTTTTTGCAGGGCCAGAGCCCTGCCCATGCAGCCCCACCCCCTCCACGCAGCCCCACCCCTCCAGCCATTCCAGTACTTGGATATTTCTTCCCATTTGTCATAGACACTGTTCAAATCTCTCAGTGTGCATACTGTTTTATGCTTTACTTCTACAATGTTGTTGTTGTATTTCTCGGCTTTTCCCGGTTAGGGGTCACCACAGCGGAACTCCGGTCCGCTAATGATTGGCAGTAGATTTTTATGTGCCGAGTTGCCAGCTCTGACGCACAACCTTCAACGAAGGTACGCCCATTCACACATGTCTCCACACAGAAAACGCTTTAGCTGAGAATCGAACAGGACAACATCTTACTGTGAGGCGACAACGCTACCGCAGCACCACCACTGATTACAGATATTTGGATTTCATTTACAACTTTTATTTCAAATTTTATATTACAAACTCTGATAGACATTTACTAAACCTAAACAAAGCAATAGTCTTACAATGAAAACAGACTTAGCATTAAAACTTCTCTACCTTTGAAACCCACATTCACTGAAACAGCATTGAAACCCACATTCAAAGAAAATGTATCTGGCCAGTGGCAGGGTAAGTTTACCTTTGGGCTGTTTTCAAATCATAGGCTCCTTGCACACATTTTTAGAACCATGCAAAAGTTCTTTGATTCACCTTTCTGACTGTATTAATTATACTATAAAATAATTGAATTACATCCCTTGTATAATGCAGCACCACTTGTTAGAGTGTGTTTTAAATTTATAGTTCTGAACATTTTTCCTTTAAGCAATGAAACAAATCATATGAACCAATAATGACAACCTGCCCAATTCAGAACATTTCAACCATAATGGGCCACTCAAACTTCTGTCATACAATCCACCAATATCAATCAGTATGCAGAATCTCTGCAGAAGTAAAAGTCATCTGAATAATTCCACATTACAGAGATCTGAAACCAATGAAGAGGTTGTTGCTAGAAAATAACTTTATATTTTTTTATATTTCAGTGTTTCATTTACAAATTCAGTGCCTGTTTCCCTTGAAGAATAAATTACCTATGTTACATTAAAAGAAATGGTAAGCTGGTATATTGCAATAGGGAATGGGTGGCAAGCTGAAAAACAGGTTCATAGTTATTAGGTGTCTCATCCAAAAGAGGACATACTAAGGACTACAGTACCATATACCCCCTTAAAATACAAATGTACATGATGTAGGAATAGAACCTACAGCCCTTTGTATCAAGATGCAAGCATGCTACCTGCTGTGCTAACACTGCTTTAACATTATATACCACAATAATGATACCATTTGCAGGACAGAACAGTTGCACATTTTAAGCAGACTTAGCATGAGCAGCAGTAACCTTTGCTTCCCTTGAAGCTCACAATTCCTTGAAAATGCACTTGAAAATAAATTCCACCTGCTAGATCTAACTAGGGCATTTCTCTCTCTCTCTCTCTGTCTGACTCTGTCTGTCTCTCTCACACAAACACACCTCACTTTCTTAGTGCAAGAAATCTGGACAAAGCCTAAAATAAACAGGGACAGATTATAAATATTGCTTTCATGAACTTATAAATTTGCTAGAATAACAGGATTTGTGTTGGTATGCATTTTTCTAAAGGATATGATGTCTAAAACTATTTAGCAACTTCAATCGGTTTTAGGAGGAATATGGGAAAATGGATAGAGCAACATGTTTTGCATTAGTATGCGTTTTCTGAAAGATATGAAGTCTAAAGCTCAAATGTCTGCCATTATTTTCTGAGTTCAGTCCTCAATGATTTGCCAGAAAAACACAATTTTATGAGAAAGAAACCAAAAATATGAGGCAAAAATCTGGGTAATTGCACGGTATGACCCCCCCCCACACCCACACACACACACACACACACCCACACACACCCACACCCACCCACCCACACACGCACACATGCACACACACACACACACACACACACACACAGATATATATATATATATATATATATATATATATATATATATATATATATATATATATGTACACACACACACACACACACACACACACACACACACACACACACACACACACACACACAGACACACACACACACACACACACACACACACACACACACACACACACACACACCTCCCTCTTTCTCTGGCACTGTGTTCAGTAACATTCTCACAGGGCTCTTACACCCCAAATCACCAAACAATGTCTGTTATCAGGACAAACTCTACATTAACATTTTCCTTAGACAACCTACACATGTACGGAAACTAAAGACATCCTGTATTTTTAAGCAATGGCTTATGCTTTATGAATTCTTCTGTCAAGAAAAACTCCACATTAGCATTTTCTTGGATATCAAATGCTAGTCTCTCCTCAAAAAATTAAGTAAAACTAGAACGCATTACATTTTTTCCCAAGACTAAGCTTTTATCTCTAATGAGTATGTCTTTCTTTTGAGGAGAAAGCTTTATCAAATCACACACACATACTCACTTTGCAGAACAGGCAGAAAGCAAGAGAGGCAAAGGTCATTTGTAGACATACATGCCAGGAACTGGAGATGCATGATACAGAAAAAATCTTCATCTCCGAGTCTCACCAC
Organism: Protopterus annectens; assembly: GCF_019279795.1. Taxonomy (NCBI): domain Eukaryota; kingdom Metazoa; phylum Chordata; order Ceratodontiformes; family Protopteridae; genus Protopterus; species Protopterus annectens. Next base: position 308,575,858 of record NC_056746.1, on the reverse strand, counting down.
AGTTATTCAATCCCATATTTCAGCTTGAGAACCACAGCCTTCATCCTTGACCCATATTTTTGCCTTACCTCTCCTAAAATGTTTCTGGTAAATCAGTGAGGCTTGCTAGCAGTCAATGCCAGACAGATTCCCATTCTTTTTATTGTTCAGAAATACATATTGATGCAGAATCTGTAGCTCTATTAACTCTGTAAGTGAATTAGAGTAAATTGAAAAAAAATATGTCATTGATTTTGGACCTTTGCCACAAGATTATTTTCTGCTTTGTCCTGAGTACTGGAACAAAGAAGCTGAGAGGTATGCCCAGTACCAGCCTTTATGGTTCTTTCTTTATCCCCTAGCAAATTACTCCATTATTATTATTATTGCAGCTATGTGGTTCTAGGTTTCACTGCATACCATTTTGCAATCTAACTATGCTGTTTGTATTAAGTATGCTTCCACCCTGGCTGAGTATCTTGTTCTTTAGAATAAATTATTAAATTGTGTTTTGTAAGTTATGATGCCACGAGTTCAGCTTGCAATTATGCACTACGGTACTGTTTCTTTCACTTTTGTCTGTCTGCCTGCCTGATAAACTGTAGTTAAATAATAGAGCACCTACCCTGAGCTCTCCATGAATATGGGAAAATAGTGACTCAAGCAGTCATCCCTAACTAATAAGACAAAGATTTAGCAAAATAACTAAAACACTATATGTTGGCTTGGCTGTTATAGCTTTAGAAACTGGCAAAAAAGTAGGTAAACATTAAAATACATTTCTCAGCCAAACTATTCTGCTTGGTTTAACTATACAAGTAAATAGTGTAACTGCTCTCAGAAAGTGTTGACATACACACACACCTCTCAGCCTGCAAATTGTAAAATGGACCTCTCAGCCTGCACTTGTAAAACGGACCTCTCAGCCTGCAAACTGTTAAACTGACCTCTCAGCCTGCAAACTGTAAAACGGACCTCTCAGCCTGCACTTGTAAAACGGACCTGTCAGCCTGCAAACTGTAAAATGGACCTCTCAGCCTGCAAATTGTAAAACGGACCTCTCAGCCGCAAATTGTAAAAACGGACCTCAGCCTGCAAATGGTAAAATGGACCTCTCAGCCTGCAAATTGTAAAATGGACCTCTCAGCCTGCAATTGTAAAATGGACCTCTCAGCCTGAATAGCATATAAGTTGTAAAACAGACCTCTCAGCCTGCATAAAGTAAATAAATATGGACCTTTCAGCATGTAACAAACGGAGCTTTCTTCCAACACATAAACGGAGCCTTGGTGGGGAAATCTCTCCTTACTGTGACTCTGGCATGATGTGGAATCCATTTCCGCACACTTTGTGTTTGAATTTAACGTTTGCGTGCAATGCATGCATGGGTCCACCTGTAGGTCTTACAGCTGTAAAAGTGGGAGGGCACTCCCTCCCCCTCTCTCTATGCTTCCAGCACCCATGAGGCCGCAAGCACCTGTTTCATTTGTATGACTGGACGCAAAGGGCGTTCTTAAAGCAGAACGCTCTTAAAAATTTTTTTTTTAAATTAGAAGTAAAATTAATCTTCTGGCTAGCCGATTCCAGGGGGTGCAAGTGCACCCCCTTGCACCTGCCTGTGGGCGCCCTTGGCTGTCAGTACAGTTTTTTAATAATTTCTAGGGTCTTTAGATGCTGTCCCAGCTGTTTTCTATACTGGTCATCTTTTTCACCCTGTGAAAGTTAATGTAACTGGATTCCCTTTGTTTGATGAAATTATTTTCCTGTTGGAGATTCATTTCTGCAGTATGACTTTTTTGTATTAGCCAAACACGAGACACAGATTTGACAGATAACCTTATACAAAGCTATTAGAGCTTTATCAGCCTTCAGATTTCTATACTTGCTAGTTACCTCAAGAATAAAATCATACGGTCTGTTCAGTTGACAACACAGTTCACTATTTTTTTCTGCAATATTTTAATAATGCTTTCATTATTTTGGCATTTTGTTCCAGCTTTTGGATGAGTATATTAAGGGAATTTATATTCCTGTTATTGAATCTGTGTATATCTTTGCATATAGCCATTTTCGAGCTACTCACTCATCTGTGTCAATTGATTATTTTCATTTATACATTCAAGTTTCTTTTGTGTACATATCTTGACTGTATTTTAATTCTGTTTGACTTCTGTCTTTATCAACTTGCTTTGAACTCGCACATGCTGAAACTATATGCGTAGATCAAGCAGGACACTGTTGATTGTTTTTAACTCCAGATATTTCCCTTTTCACTTTTTAAACATCAGATGTAAGCTTGGGTGTGAAATTGACTTCTCTTGCTTTTCATGGTCCAATTGTAGGTCAGTTGGCTCTTTTTTTCCCTTTTAGCTTATGATGCTACATGACCTAACATGTTCAGGTATAGTTTTGTGTTTCACTGTTCCCACATATACAGAATGTTTTGAAACTCTTATTTTGACAAAATTCACCATAGTTTTCCTGTATTCTATACTTGCTTCAGTAACCTCTTTCACTAGTATTCTTCATCACATGCTTCGTATTGCAAGGACATTTTGAATACATGTCTTTAAAGGAAAACTCCACCTTAGAGCTCAAAAAACATATATTTTTTCATTGTATCTTTGTTTTTTGAGCTATTTTAATGCCTCAAAATCACCCCCAGTACTTCTTTTACAATTTTAATGTGTTTCTCTCAAAATGGCGGATGATGGGGCCTGCCTTGGTAACGTGATCTTGTTTTCTTGCTTTCATTCCTTCTTCCCAGAATACATTTCAAGTCCTCTTTATATGACTTGTGCTAGATATAAGGAAGTGGTGCTGTTTTTTCATACCATTAAGATAGAATGGTAGGACTGTGAAGCACTGTCATCTAAACACACCTTCTGTAACAGAGGTGCTTCTATGTTTACCTGACTGAGCCTCATTTATGTCTGTCAGAGCATGTTCTATGCTATAAATAGCTGTTAGCTACTTGCAGCAAAAGAAAGTAAATAAATAACAGTTTTTGTAAGAGGAGTCTTTTGTAGTTTTAAAAGATTTGACAGACCCTCCCCCACACTCTCATGCTGAGGTATGAAAACTTTCACTGCAGTAAATGATCCTTGCTGTACATTTACAAGTAACAAGTAGTAGGACTCTCAAACTTAGTCTGTCTGCTACTTTGCAATGCCTTCAGTGGGAGGATTTTTCTCTCTCATGAATGATGCAGACTTAAAATGTGCTTTACTAGTTCTTCAACTGTTTCTGCCATGTTCACCCTCCTTTTTTTCTATTTCATATTTATTTATACTTTCGTAACCAGGAAAGTGAACTGGTCCCAGGACTCTTTTCAGTCACAACTTAGGCTACATTGACAAAGATAATAACAATTATTGAATGCACTTAGCAATATAAAGAAAAAAAAATACTGACATAAAGACATTGAACAAGATTGCATGTGCAACACAAACCCAATGTGCGACAGTGACCAAGTAAATAATTTTTGCAATATTTACTAGAATGTATACATTAATAATATTTAACTACACACACATGTACACATACACACACACACACACACACACCACACACACACACACACACACACACCACACACACACATATGGTGTGTGTGTGTGTGTGTGTGTGTGTGTGTGTGTGTGTGTGTGTGTGTGTGTGTGTGTGTGTGTGTGTGTGTATATAAAGCATGTACAAAAGCATATTGTTTCAAATAATATCCAACCCAAAAGATAAAAAGGTCACACAGGCAAAGTTGTTTGTAAAAAGTCCCTAGATTTTGATAAATTTTGTGAATAATCTGAAATTGTTTATGGTTATTAGCTCAATTTTTTAAGATGTTGCATTACATAATCATGGAACAGAACTGTCTGCACATTCTGCAGGTTGTTTCAAAAGACAGATCATATTTGCTTTTGCATTATCTGTAACCTTCTGTTCATTGTAGTGCATAAGAGACATTTCGGTATTTTTTTCATTCTGTATGTTTGGGAAGTATTACCGAGACTTGGGAAAGTTTGTCTAACTACCAAAAACTGTACTTCACTAGAACTGCTGCTGTCCTCTCCTCTTCCAATCCTTTCTGTTTGTTTGGGACTATTATTTGAACTGTGGGCATCCTAAGGGGCAGAGAAAGCTACATCAAGATGCTTGTATTCTAGACTTTATTGGACTTTATTTACATCAGGAGGCTTCAGTCATTAACTAAAAGTAATTGGAAATATCATCCTCCCTTTCCTGATGGGAAATGGCTTTGGTGGTACAGTATCACATGTTACACACAGCTAGTCATGGAGAAAAGCTTGTGGGGAAGGCATAAGGAGAAAGATTCAATCAGTGACAACATTTCCAATAAATTGATTAGCTCAGGAAAGGACCTGGAAATAAGCACCAGAAAGGATCCATAGCCACAAGCGTTGAAAGGTAATGGGCTTCTTCTGAAGTTGGCTACTTCAGGGAAAGGAATAGCTGGCAGCAGTAAGCTGAAACCTGAAACGCAGTTGTCTAATTATACTAACTACTAGACTTGCTGAGAAAAGTAAAATGGAGGTTCTTGATGAGAGAGTTGTGACAGGCACTTCTCTCAGATCTTACCTTACAAAACCCGAGGCAGGTAGCAAAGGAGGCTTGAGACTTTCAAGGGACTTATCTCGAAGTTAGTATATATAATTAGCAGGGGGTGGGGGGGGATGCAATGGAGGGTGCTACTGAGCTAGCCCCCCTGCAAAAAACACTTTATTTTAATACATCATATTCTGAGAAGTAACCTTGGTGCATGCACAGGTGGGAGTCAACATTATTATTTTGATATTATTGAGTCAATATTAAGAGTATCAACCTACCATTGATTCAATGAATATCACTGCTTCCATGTGTGTGTGTGTAAATATTATATATATCAAATATAATGCTCAGAGATGCACAGAACCCAAAGTACACAGAACCAGTAGATACTTTTACACAAAAGAATACCAGCACTACATAAATTGATGTGCATAATCCAATTTTGGTATTTCTATTGTACTTTCCCAACAAACAATGGATTTTGCCAAAAACACTTTTATCAATGCTGTGGGATCAAACGTGACATACAAGTTATAACAAAATTATACTGTGTGACCACTCCAACAAACTTATCCCTGACATCTGATTAGTAAGTGAACAAATGCAAAACACAAAAACCCTCCATTTTTCTTATCCTGTATAAAGTCCCAGCATAATCAAAAGTTTATACAATAATGAAAAAAAATCTCTAAATAGAAATCCATTGTCTTTATAATTGATATTCCTCATTTAAGCCTTGAGGAAAAGGGCCCATAAGTTAGTGATCCATCTTTTTGCCTGATATCATATGTCTTTGACTCAATGCAAAATTCCTCCATCTTCTGTCAGCACATATGAAAGTAAAAAAAGCTTCTTCCTGCAGCTGTTGATGTCAATGTAGACAGCTTCAGTCTATCTATAATAAATATCTATATCTCTATGTATATATCTATATAGGTAAATAGATTTGTATATATGTCATATAAATACGTGGGAGTTCTGGTATTTGATAAATGGAACATCTTGTACTCTAAATTTAGGGAACATATTTTGTAATGAGTGGCAAGGCCACATTTTCATGAATCACAACAAAATAGTTACAGAAGTATCTTGTTTCTGCAAAAAACAGGAAGATGCAGGATGGAAGTGTTTTCAGGTGTAATGCCATTAGTCAACCATGAAAAACATTGAAACATGTGTTCTCTTAAATTTTCCTTCCAAATAAACAAAATCAAAATGATTCTCTTCCAGCATCCATGTGTGCCCCTGTCCCCTTTTTTGCCTTGTCCTCTTTCACGCACACATACATACACACGCACACACATGCACACACACCCACACGTGCACATACTTGAATAGAATTGATTAATTGGTGTGCATGTTTTTCATTCAGGTTGGGGACATTTTCAGGGCTGTTCTTGACTGTACCCTGCCCCTTCACAAAATGATCAACAGTATAGAGGCTACTGTCACACTGAAAAAGCTAGTGAAACCTCCTGTAGCTAATGTCACTATGTTCTATCTTTGGACAGGAAGCCTTGAGATTTAAATCACAAAAACAAAAAGTATGTTTTAGTTTCAAGAATTATTTGTTTTATTTAACAAAATAAATGCCTCCTTTAAGTGCTAGTTGTGAATACATCTAGGCCAGTTACTAAATGGTCTAGGGCAGATGATGAGCTCTTGGCAGTAAGTTGCTAGGTCCCACAGAGTCTGTACGCTTTATATTGTTCCCAGAAGCCAGTAAAGCCAAGAGCAAAAAAAAACAGTCTGCTTTAAACAGCTTGAAGTCAGCTGGTTACCTGTGGTGCCATGAAGTGGTCTGCATTGCTGAAAAGAGACCGACTACCAGCTACATTCTACACACTGCAAACGCACATTAGCCCCATGCCTGCCCACCACCACCAGTGTCTGTGCTAATCCACTAAACTGCAGGAACCAGCTGGTAGCTACTTATGGAAGAGCATAATAGCCTCCATATCAGACACTCAATGTTTAACAAAACAAAAAAAAAAAGTAAATAAATATAACAGAAATAAACACCATTCACCAGTGCTCTGTTTTTCAACAAAAATAACAGAAATGTTTCTTATTTATTTATTTATTCATTTATTTATTTCAGTAGGATGACCAGGGAAGTCCACTGGACTAAGAAGAGCCCATTTTCAGTGGAGGCCTGGGGAGAAAAGCTCCATTAACAATGACAGTAACAAACATGCATAATAGACAGAGTATATAACATATGCTGAGACAAACAATTTAACAAGTAAGAAGAGATGACATTATATACAGAGTAGCTGTAGTGACAGTGGACATACATTCTATAATCTCTGTAGAGTGCATTTTTAAATACACAGTTACAACATTTCATTGGATAAAATATAAAACATTTCATTGGATAAACATATAAATCTCAGATCTGATGAAAATGAGGGTAGAAAATGCAGTCCAGCAGTAACAGGCAGATTTGAGGTGTTGTATGTGGGTGTCAGTAGGGAGAGACAGTAGCTGCTGGGAAAATAAAGATGAGTGAGCAGGGGCTCATGTATAGGAAGAGCAGGGGCAAATCCATTTAGATGAAATGTAGGAGTGTAGCAGAGATATGAAGATGGTGTGGTTTGGGGTGTTTCAAAGGGAGGAGGGGAGTGAGTTCCATATCTTGGCTAGGGAGTGTGATAGCAGAAGGTAGTCAGGGGGCTTGGAGGGTTTGTGGATTTGTAGGAGGTTTTGATCTTCCAATTGGAGTGAGTGATTAGGAATATAGGGGGTTAAGGTTTTGGAGAGAGAGGGACAATTTGATGGTTTGATGATAAGCTTATGGGCTGTGGTGAGTTTAAGTAGGTTTAGGTGTTTAGGTAGTTCTAGTCATTGTAGAGATTGGAGGAAGAGACAGTGATGGGAAGTATTTTTGGAGTTGGTGGCAAATGTGTTGATTTTATTTTAGCAGGATTTTAATTTGGATTGTAGGCCGAGTTGGAGGTTGGTGAGCAGTGGGGCACTGTATATGAGAGAGGGGAGAATGTAGGTGGAGGCTAAGGTTTTTCTAGTGGAGGGAGTGAGGTAGCAATTGTGCTGTACAGGAGACCTAATTTTTGGTGAGTTTTTTATGGCTGTTTGAATATGGATGTCGAATTTTAGATGCTCATCAATGGTGATACCAAACAACTCGGTGTGAGATACTATTTTGATGGGGGTGTTGTTCTGGCTTAATATATAAAGAAGGAGATTCTGGAGGGAGTAAAGATCATTAGTTTTGTTTTGTTTTCATTTAGGGCTAGGTGGTTGTTGTGCATCCAAGTTTCTGTTATAGTAAAAGCTGACTGGGTTTTTAGTAGTAGGTCAGAGGGGGAGTCAGCAGTGCAGATGACTGTAGAATCATCTGCATACTGGATTAGGGAGGTACTGGGGATGGTGTGGTGAAAGATATTGATGAATATGTTGAAAAGTAAGGGGCCAAGGACAGAAACTTGGGGAACGCCAGTGGTGGTGTGTAAGAAGGAGGAGGTTGAAGATTTCTATTTTACAGCTTGCTGTCTTTTTGAGTGGTAGCTAGAGAACCAGGATATTGTACAGGGAGATAGGTTGAGAGAGGGTAGTTTAGATAGGAGTATGGGTTGAGAGACTGTATCGAAAGCTTTGGATAGGTCAAGGAATAGGGTAGATACAAGTTTGCCAGAGTCACGGGCATGGTTGATACATTTGAAGAAGGACAGAAGGGCAGTGATGGTACTGTGGCCAGGACAGAAACCATGTTGAGTGGGGGTAAGGAGGTTATTGTGTGTTAGATATGACATCAGTTGAGTATGAATACTCCTTTCTAGGATTTTTGAGAGTGGGGAAAGGATAGCAATGAGCCTAAACTTGGTGGTGTAAAGTTTTTACCTCCCTTGTGCATTGGGATGATTCCAAATTAAAGGAACATATGATTCTTGAATGGATTTGTTTATTAAAATGGAGACTGGCAGGGCTATGCTGTCAGCAGATAGTTTGAGGAAGCGAGGGAGCAAATTGTCAGCTGCAGTACAGCATGGTTTTAGCTGAAGGAGGAGTTTTTTTATTGTGCTTGTGGGGACAGGATTGAGCTTGAAGGTGGAGGATTTCTGTGTGTTGTCAGCAGGGTGTGAGCAGGGGTGGGGGGATGAACTTGGAGGGGGTGTGGGAAGGTCGTGGTAAGCTTGGCTATACACTCTACAAAGAAGGAGTTAAATGATGTGGCTGTTTCTAGGTTGGTGAGGTCAGGGTTAGGGCAAGGGTTATCTTTCTTGCTGGAATAGAGGAGAGAGGATATAGTATTCCATAACATTTTGGGTTGGTGGAGTGTTCAGATTGGAGCTTGGTGTAGTATGAGTTGCAATCTGCAGTTATTAGTGTTTTTACTGTATTGTGGATTTAATGAATTCAAGTAGGGTATTGGGTAATTTATTTGTTCTGGTATTGTTTCCACTTTCTGTCCCTTAGGTGCATAGTTTGTTTTGTTTATTTTGATAGCCAGGGGAGGATTTTGGATTTGACCAGTTTGGTTCTAAGAGCAGCATGGCTGTTGAGTAGATTTAGAAAAGTTTCATTACAGTAGCTTATTGTGTTGTTGAGGGGGGGGGGTCCAATTGATTAGTTTTAGACAGTCAATAAAAGTTTGTGGATTGAATTTAGAGAGGTTATGGGTTTGAATATAGTGATGTTGTTTTTGGAGTGGAGAAGGGTGCCGGTTAGCAAAGGCTGGTAGGTTGTCACTGATAGACCTGGTGGACCCCAGCCATAAACAAACTCTACAACAAAAGGAGGAAGCTACTACAAGATAGAGCAAAATCCTTAAAAGGTAAGACACCCTTGATCACTATAAGTAAAAAACTAAGAGCTCTCATAAAATCATCCAAAGCAAATTTTGAGAGAAAAATAGCTAAAGACTCAAAAGACAATCATAAGGCCTTCTTTAGTTATAGAGGAAACTCCCAGATATGCTCAGAACTAGTTCAAAATGATGTGAAGATTACTGATCCTACAGACATTGCCAACATACTGGCTGACAGGTTCAGTGCAAACTTCTCCCTCCCCAAAAGGAGAGATATCTATACCAAATGAGTGCAGCCCCCAAACATCTCCAGTGCCCAAGTGAGAACTGCTCTCCAAAAAAACACAGCATCCATGGGACCCGATGGGTGTCCCGGCTGTGTGCTCCACGAACTCAATGAGGAATTAAACCCACAGCTAGGACAGCTGTTTAATCAAAGTCTTACCTCTGGATGCGCACTCCAGGAGTGCGCACTGCAACTGTGGTCCCCGGTGCCTCCACAGACCGCCTTATCTGCAAAGCCATAGAGAGGATCATAATGGACCTCATAAATAAAGACATAGGGAATTTGCAGACTTTGGATCCAACCCAGTTTGGCTTTGTCAAAGGCAGATCATGCCTTTTAAACTTGGTTGACTTTTTGAAACAGTCACCAAAGCCATTGATGAGGGAAAGGCAGTCCATACAGCCTACCTCGATCTGGCTAAGGCCTTCGATACAATACCCCACTCGGGTATCATTGAAAAACTCATCAGCTTAAATGTTAACCCATACATCACAAGATGGGTTGCAAACTGGCTGAGTGACAGAACCCACAGGGTCAGAGTTGCTGGCGCCATGTCAGACTCAAAGCCTGTCACAAGTGGTGTCCCACAGCAAGCAAACACAGGAGGGTTATGGCTGACAAAGTTTGCAGATGACTGCAAACTGGCGCCATAGTAGAAAACACATCTGACACAGATATCCTTCAGAAGGGTCTCACATAGCTACCAAATAGGTGGCAATCCACTGAGCACAGAAGAAGTTATCAGGGACCTGGGGACCCAGGTTGATAGTAGTCTAAAGTAGTTAGGAAGTCCTTCTCATCACTCATCAGACCAATGATTGAGTAAATGCCCCATTCGAATGTATCTGACCCGACACTTGCAGCAGCTGGAGAGGCCACAAAGCCACAAAAGTTCCTCACCAAAAGGATAAAGGGTCTCAAAGAACTCCAGCTCTATTCAGCATGGCCGCTAGAAGAGACAGACCTTTCAACATACAAACATCATGTCAGTGTCAAAGATTTGATGAATGCTTCACCTCAAAAAATCTAGATCCATCAGACTGGCTATTAATAAGACGTGCTGGAGGGATAGATTCATCACCCAAAGACTCCTATGCTGTGGAACAAAACATGTGAGGCAGAGAAATCTTGACCAATGGATGGGAGATCGCAGATATACCCCAGGAATTACCTCAGTGTCACTGCTCGACAGAGGCACAGCAAAATAATGGGTATAGTTTATAAATGCCCTCGGGCAGATAGCCTAGTATGAACCTATGAACCTATGAACCTATGATAGGGTCAGGAAGGGTACCAGAAGTTGAGATAAGGTTAGGCTGAGATACTAAAATCCAGTCAAGGATGGTTCCAGAGGATCTATTTTTGTTGGGCCTAGTAGGAAAGTTGATTATCTGGGTGAATTTAAAGAGGTTGATTGATTAAGGGGGGGGGGGTTGAGAGATTATGGTGGACCAGTAAACGTTTACATCACCTAGGATATAGGTTCCATTTTTGATGTTAGAGGAGAACTAGGAAAGGGTTTCCTTTAGTATTGAAATGCTGTTGGTGTTGCCTGGCGGTATATAGAGGGCAGCTATGCAAATAGATTTGTGATTGTTGTTTTTAAGTTGGCTATGGAAACTTCAGAGTTGGCAAACTTAGGAATATGGTTGGTAAATAGGGTAACTGTGTAGGTGGTGGAATAGACTATGGCTATGCCACCTCCTTTCTTGTTGGGTCTATCATTATAGATCATTTGACAACTGAGTGGTAAAATTTAACTGTCTTTCATGTATGGCTTAAGCCAAGTTTCTGAGATGGCAACAATGTCAGGGGGGTTATGGGAAAACCAGACATAAAGGGATGGGATTTTATTGCAAAGGCTTTGAACATTAATTGTGATGAAGCAAATTGATTTGGGCTTGCCAGGATATGAGGGAGGGGTGGTTTTGGCGGATGGGGAGTTGATGGGCCCTGGGTTGGGATGGATTTCACCGGAGCGAGAAGGAGATTTGGTGTAGTAGGTGTATTATGAGGTCTACAGTTGAGTGTGGTTTTAGGTGGGAGTAGACAGAAGGTTTGTTTGGGTGTGTGTGTGGTAGGGAAGGTGGGGTGAGAGTAGGATTGAAAGGATTTTAGGCTTATATAGTATGGTTGTAATGGAGGAATACAGCTCTGGAGAAATAGAAGAGAAGGATGGTATGTTGGTGTGTTGGAAGATTGCTGTGTGATGTGGAGGTGGGGTATGGGAGAGGTGTGGACATTGTGTTAAGTAGGTGAGGGTGAAAAGTACTACTAGGAGTACTGTTGAGTATAGACAGGGTATGGAATGGGACATATTGTAGTTGGGTGTGATTTATGGTGTTGTAAATTGAGAGGTGGGAGTAGTGTGTGGTGATTGGGTATTGGGAGTTGTGGGAGGAGCTAGGGATAGATAAATGTGCAGGTGGTGGGGGCAGATGGGAAATGGGGACATAGAGCAGGCAGAGCCCCCCCAGCAAAGGTAAACAGAGAAAAAGTATCAGTAGGTGCAGGTGCGAAAATTGGGTGAAGACTGCCAGCCTAGCCAGATAGAATTTTGGAAATAATTCTGTCATCTGTAAATATTAATGTAAACCACAGGCCTGTTGTCCTAAATTGTAAAAATAGTGTTACATGTGGAACTGAAAAAAATGTAACAGTGCACTCTACTGAGCAAGTAAAGCATGTTGTGACCCTTTGATGTTAAAACACGGCTCCGGCCAGTCTAGATGAAGGAATTATTGCCATTGTTGTAAGGCCAGAGTTAATGGCTAAAATTTGCATGCATAAATGTCCTTTATTGCTCTGTTTTTTGCCCAGAGGTGAATAATGTAAATGTAGTTTCTGTTGGCCTGTGAACCCAGGCAAGTGTGAAGAATGATGTAATGTGAACCAGGAATGTGATTTTAAAAACAGAGAGAATCAGGGAACATTAAGCATTTTTGTCTTGCCCATCCAACTCATCAGCACTGTCTTGCTCTATATGTAAGTTTATCTTAGACTTGTGTTTTCTCTTAGAAATAGCTAAACACTAGAAAGATTAGACTAAGAGTTTTTCTGTGATGTCAGAACTGTACTACTGAATTATTTTAAGTATTTCTCTGTGATCTCTGAACTCTTGACTAGCACTGTGTAGTAAAACGTCTTGTGTTTTGACTATTTGTTATTAAATATTTTTAAACCCTTTCAACTGTGACTGTTTTTGTAGAGATAATTTAAGCTCTTTAGAGTACTTGCATGCCTTTGGTAAAATTGTACAAAGCCACTCCAATAGCTTTAGCCGTGAGCTATACTACCAATTGGATAATAATATTGCACAGTAATAATGGGACACCCTTTTAAGGGCCTTTGAGTAGCTGATAAATATTAGTGGTTGGTGGCAGCTGGTACTACCGTATAGTCTGGGAAAAAGGGGCACAGCTGGAGAACCTGTGCAAGCCTTCCCCAGGAGTGTCTGTGTGGTTGTATAAACTCTTCTCAAAGTGTGTGTGTGTGTGTGTGTGTGTGTGTGTGTGTGTGTGTGTGTGTGTGTGTGTGTGTGTGTGTGGGTCAGCTACCTGGGCAGGGACACGAAGCACTGGTTAGACAGAGAGAGTGCTGGAGGTTTTAACTTGCCCACTAGTCTGAGATCTGGACCCTATAGCTGTGCCAGTGAGGAGTCTTATTGGGGACCTAGAGAGCAAGGGAGCGACCAACCCTGGACTGACTGTGATCTCTGTGTGCTTTTAGGGGAAATTGCACTTTACTGTTTGTATTTGTTATCCTTTCCTTCTATATGAGATGCCCCTCACTGATATTAGTGGTGAGGATTAAGGCTCCTTGATTGCTGGGCCAGGGCACGGGCATCACAGCAGGTAAGACCAGGACTCTGTTGTTTGTGTATACAGCTGTTAGGTTCACACAGTAGGGAGCAGATAGGTATGGGTGGGTTGGTAGTACTTACTTTCAGTGTGCTTTACTAGATAGAGGTGCTGCTAGATCTTTGTAGGGGCTTTGTAATGTAGCTGAACGGCAGCCACCTGGAAAATTGGCTGTAATAATGGTCAAAGGATAGGCTTATGGAACTCTGCTGCCACCTACTGGGGAAATACAGAGGTACAGCAGAGTGGGATGGGAAGAGGCGTAGTCCCTGTGAATGAGCATGTTGTCGGGGGCAATAAGTACAGATACTACACACTATAATTTAACAGTAGATTGTAAATAGAGGTACAGTTAAAAACCCACAGGAGCTTACATGTAATCAGTGGCAGCAACACACCTGTCTCCTGGGGAAGCGTGGTCTGACTGATAGTGTAAGTGTCACAGTGGGTTCATTTGGTTTCCCGGATGGGGAGGATGTTGAGACCGTGCGAGCTGGAAGAGAGTAAAAGAAATAGATGGAGTTATTCAATGAGTGTGAACATAGAAAGGTGAGAGTATGGTGGATGTAGAAGGAGAACATGGGTGAGTGAGAGGTGTGAGTGGAGTGGGAAGATTGGAAGTGAAGTAAGGAAGGTGGCAGAGATAATGCATGCAGTAGGTAAGACAGAGTTAGAGAGATTGTAAAGCCATATAGAGAGCAGCAGAGCAGAGCAGCATAATAGTTAAACACAGTCTTAGAAGAACAAGCAAACCATAATCATGCTCATAGTGTTTAACTGCAGTGTTATACCAACCCATGAGCAGTAGATCACTATGCAAACAATATATAGCAACTAGCATCGCACACACTTTAAACTGTAGCAGCAGTTTCTTGCATTGCAGTGTTATAGAAGCACCATCTGAATTCCTTCTAGGAGCACTGTATAGCTGCAGTCAAGTCGACCAGTGGGAATATAACTTTGGCTTACGATTACATTTCGCATCTGTCATCATACATAATGACACAGTCACAAGAAGCTATGCCTTACCATTTGAAAATTGGTGCTCTAGATACTTTTGACAAGGCATTGTCAGTGGGACTTGCTAGTATCATTGTTCCAGAACGGTATTTGGATATTAGCCAGGACTGTTCCAGAGCAAGTTTACCACATCATCACTGATGATTTATCTGAGTTAAATGTGCTTTTATCTAAGTGAACACTGTTATTGCAACCATGGTATATTCTGTTATTGCAATTTAAGGTTTAAATAATACTATTGCTGTGCTAATAAAATTGATAACTTGAGATACAGTTTTATACAGATACTTATTTTCCTATAACTAAATGATGTTTATATAATTTGTTTTTAAAGCTGCATGTAGGTCGATGTGTAATATATTTGATGGTACTGTGCACATACGTATGGATGCATTTGTACACATGTGCAATGAACTGAGTGCACCATTAAATCACAGCAGAGACGTTTGTTTCTGATTTGACATCTTAATGGATTGCATGGCCGCATAGTTTGTATGGATATAACAAACATGTGTCATACCCCCCCCCCAAAAAAAAAAAGAATTATATGGTGAATATAGACATTGTCTGTATGTTAGCTACACGTTACGTAGTTAAAGCTATGAACTGTAGAATTAGTTTACTTTGTTTTTCCAATCATTTGTTTTCAATTATTTGAGCAATGTAAAGCATTGCCATGCTGCGCCACTTGTAGCTTTGTATATGTTAGAAGTGAAACACTGCTGCCTTCATGGTCTCTCATGTTCTAAACAGAATTAAAAATATTTTATCTGAGAAAACGTTGAATTCAGACATTCACACTTTGCAGATTTTTCCAGCATTAACAGTGTCAGAATCTGTTCTTGTCTTTCCCATATGTCTTTTAAAATGCTTAATTAGTGCTACTGGTCTCCTTGTGTAAGAGAAACCTTCAGACAAGAAGTGATCAAAATAAAATGGTAGACAGTTATGGGCATGAAGGAAAACAGTCCTTCTTCTGGTGGAGGCTACAACAGGTAAGAAATAGTTAAGAAATATAACCTGCTGTGCCCTCAAGCCTTGGAATTTGAACTCACTTAGCACATTAAATTGGTTGTAAAATGTATGAAATTCTGAAGTATCTAATATTAGCCAAATATAATCATACTAATAAACTCAGTTTGTAAATATTATTTAGATACTTGTTAAAGTAATCTTTTCTCTCTGTTTAGTTTTATAATTGCTACACAGCACCCTATAATAGCAAAAGCATGATAGCTGCACGTTTTAGAAGTATCTTTTGTTTCCTCTTCTGTGTGATTTCAAAAGCATGCCAATATCAAACATTAGTGTGCACTGCTACATACTACTGTATAATCACTGACAAGTAACAATCGAAATAAAGGAAAAAAGGAAAAAAAAAACAATGATATACAGAAGCATTAGCTAATCTGGCCTTTGTCCTAGAATTTTGATCCTTATGTATAGTGATGAAGCCAAGTAGTTCCAATGTTTTGTTTTGTGTAAAACAATGGCATTTTATTTAATGGTACTATACAGCAGGCAAAGCACATTATTTGAGCAAGACACCTAGTATGTCACTCTTATCCCTAACTTAATTAAGAGGACTCATACATTTAATTGACAAAAGCAAGTACCTGTGAATAGTAGCTGATGAAGGGATTTTTTTTGACATGAATTATGGATCCTTTGCATTTATGGAATAGCATTTTGATTAACTGCTAGAGATTTAATATATTTTTCTATTACTCCCTGATACACTGCCAACAGTAGTGCTACCATACTAATGCCACGGAGTATTTTTTCTCTTACAGTTTATGTAGCTGACAGTGTATTAGTATCATATGCTTAAAATATTTATGAACATTTTAGATATAATGTTGCAAAGCTGAAAAAAAAATATTTCCCTTTTCACTTGTCAGTATAGTATTTTTCATCTTTCACAGTCAAATAAAGAGAAAGCCTTAAATATAACAAGCAACAGTTGCTGTGCAGTTTCAGCAACTCCTGTTTGAAATTACAGGCTTATGAATAAGACCCCAGATTATCAGGAAATGGCACTACAAGTCTGTTCAGTTTTTTCTTCTGCTGACCAGACTCTTTGGAGTGGCAGCCCAGTTTAACAGTAGAATTCTAGAGGTACTTATGCAATTATGACTACTATTGCTTCTAGTACTTTTATTGCCTTATGTATTTCAGGGTCACCATAAACATGATGCAAATATAAAATGGCAAAACTGTGTTCATTCTATTATATCTATATGCTTCATTTCATCAGAAGTTAAAGCTGTTCTTGCACACTTATTTATTTGCTATTTTTATTTTGATTGCCAGGATGTCCAATGAATGGAAGCCCAGTGCTAGTGCCAGTGATGCAACAGGAAGCATACTCACATTTTGTGCTGTAAGATCAGAAGAAGGTCATGGGTTCTACACCCACTCTAAGTGACTGGATGCTAATATTACAGTGCAACATGAGGGGGGACACTCCTGAGTGTGCTGTGTTTTGGATGAGACATTAAACTAAGGTCCCATCTACTTGAGTTGTTGGTAGCTCAGGTGGATATAAAAGTTCCCACAGCACCTATTGAAAAGAGTAGGGGTCATTTATTTATACAAATCATTATTTATAAATGTACATATTTACAAGATTATTCATATTTACATGGCTATATATTTACATTCCCTTTTCCTAGTTATCAACTTCTTTTAAAGTCTTAATATTTATTTTCCGTACTTGACCCCCACTCCTTCTTCCACAACCATAATCTGAGTTTACACAATATATCTACTAAACTCCAATTCCCATTAAACATAATTTCATTCAGTCTTTCATTCCGAATGACCCATACCACATAAAATAAATTTTTATCATTTGTCATTTTCACATATTCTTTGGTTTTGCTTTTATAATATCCAGATAGTAAACCCAACACAGCGTGTTTGTGTGAAGCTAAATGATAAACTCCAAACCAAAGAAGCTCACTTAGTGGTCACACAGGCATCAAATATATTGGCAAACTGTAATTGGAACACGAAAAGCTTTATTAAGCACAATCCAAAATAAAAATGTTAAGCATTTTCATCCCCGTCAACTTGTGGGACTTCTTCAAAACCGTTACCAAAACTAATTAAAACATTTAAATAGTGTTCTGAATTGGTCATGTGACCATATCCAATTAATTAATAAAACAGCTTAATACCAACACTAGAACATCATTATAAAAAAAACTGTCTGCAAAACATTATATACTCCTGAGAGCATAAAAAACACAGTATGTTATAAGAAAACAAAATAAAAGAATACAAAATACTAAAAATAATGAATATGACTATAATTCTAAAGCTCTCTCTTTTAAAAATAGGGACCAATGAAGTGTTGTCATTAATACCAGGAGGGTTAGTAGCATTCAGTCTTAACTGCCATATTAACACACTCTTTTCTATCTTGTTTATCCAATAACCATCCCTGTGGTCTCTTTTAATTATGTCCACGATCACAAATAAAAATGTCGTGCAATTAAGACAATATAAAGTGTGCTTATACAAAGCATTGCTGGAATTCTTGTTCTTAATAGAAATGTGTTCGTATATAAGTTTGGTAATGGTCTCACTGTTTTCCCTAAATAAAAATAATTGCATCCCTGACAGATAACAACATATATCAAACCACTACTAGCGGAATTACCTCCTTTTGGTTTAACCTGTTGAGGTGGATCACCTATACTAACAATTTTTTTAGTATTTATTAGTACCCTTCAAAAATAAGTCTTAAAAAGAACCTCAGTAGTCGACATTCAAGGTGCTCATGTATTTTCTTAAAGTATTTTTTGTAATGCTTCATCTCAAAATCATGGGTCACAGAATTACAATATGGAGTCCAGCAGTGCAGGTCTACAGTGCCTTCCAAACATTCAGGCCAGCTACTGCACAGATAGAGACCAAATATAAAGTTGTCTCAATCTATGTGAATAACAAACTCACCTCAGCAATAGTGAAACAGGATGATGAGCTTCAGCTTCTCCATGTCCAGATTTCCACAGGCAAAGTCCCATATCGTATCACATCATATCATATCATACCATATTATATCATATTACATTACATTTCATTATATTATATCATATTATATAATATCATATCATATCAATTCATATTATATTATATTATATCATATCATATCCTTGCAAGTTGCAGTGTGTCTTTGTGGATTTAGAGAAAGCATATGACAGGCTGCCTAGAGAGGAGTTGTGGTATTGTATGAGGAAGTCAGGAGTGTCAGAGAAGTATGTAAGAGTGGTACAGGATATGTACGAGGGTAGTGTGACAGCAGTGAGGTCTGCGGTGGGAATGACGGATGCGTTTAAGGTGGAGGTGGGATTACATCAAGGTTCAGCTCTGAGCCCTTTCATATTTGTAATGGTGATGGGCAGGTTGACAGACGAGATCAGACAGGAGTTCCCGTGGACTATGATGTTTGCAGATGACATTGTGATCTGTAGTGAGAGTAGGGAACAGGTGGAGGAGACCCTGGAGAGCTGGAGATATGCTCTAGAGAGAAGAGGAATGAAGGTCAGCAAGACTAAGACAGAATATATATGTGTGAATGAGAGGGAGGATAGAGGAATGGTGAGGATGCAGGGAGTAGAGGTGGCGAAGGTGGATGAGTTTAAATACTTGGGATCAACAGTTCAGAGTAATGGTGAGTGTGGAAGAGAGGTGAAGAAGAGATTATAGGCAGGATGGAGTGGGTGGAGAAGAGTGTCAGGAGTGATTTGTGACAGACGAGTGCCAGTAAGAGTGAAAGGGAAGGTCTACAAGAGGGTAGTGAGACCAGATATGTTATATGCGTTGGAGACAGTGGCACTGACAAAAAGGCAGGAGTCAGAGCTTGACGTGGCAGAGTTGAGGATGTTAAGATTTGCACTGGGTGTGACGAGGATGGACAGGATTAGGAATAAGTATATTAGAGGGTCAGCCCAGGTTGAAAGGTTTGGAGACAAAGCCAGAGAGGCAAGATTACGTTGGTTTGGACATGTGCTGAGGAGGGATGCAGAGTATATTGGGAAAAAGATGCTAAGGATGAAGCTGCCAGGTAACAGGAAAAGAGGAAGGCCTAAGATAAGGTTTATGGATGTGGTGAGAGAGGACATGCAGGTGGTTGGTGTGATAGAGAAAGATGCAGAGGACAGGAAGAAATGGAAACAGTTTATTTGCTGTGGCGACCCCTAACGGGAGCAGCTGAAAGAAGAAGAAGAAGATCATATCCTTACAAGTTATAGGTCACCCTTTATGATCCAAGTAACCCTTAAGTCATACTTGGGCTTACTGCAGGTCCTCACCATTCAACACAATACCATATTCATAGGTGACTTCAACTACCCTGCTGTAAACTGGGATACTTGCATGACTCCAAACCTACAGGCCCAGAGAATCCTGGACTTTGTAAATACAAACACCTTAGACCAGATAGTCCATATATCCATTGGAGATAAGAATATACTCAAACTTAGACTCACAAATGTGGGAAAATGCTGTACCCCCACCATGTGGTGTCCTCTCAGGTTAGATCAAACCACAAAGCTGTCGCCTTCATAATAAAAATCCATTCTAACACCTGACTTACCCTGTAACATTTAGGAACTATTTTAAGGCAAATTTCCTACTACAATATGATAACATGCCAAAATTGCAAGCACACCATACCTTGAGAACACAGCTGCCTATGCAAAATAATTCACATAAACCTTGTACAATCATGTCACTAAATAGAAAGAGACAGCTGTGCCTACCAGAAATAAGTCCAGAACTAGCTAAAAAATAAACTTCCCCGGTGTAATCCAATCATAAACAGGTTGTACCACAAAAGAAAAGAAAGTCATAGCCAAGGTTAGGAAGTGCTGTCCCCAGCATGATAACATTGCTCTCAGCAATCTAAATGAACAAAAAGGACAATGAAAAGACTCCCTTTAGCGCCGTCCAAAATGACAAGACTCTCTTTAGCTCCATCCGAAACCTTACAGGCAGCACACAGCAGCATGCAGAACTGCTTGTAAATGGAACCACCCACATGGAGCTGGAAGATATAGCAAATCTGGTGGCCAACAAATTCAGCTCCAAGCTCCCTCCACCCTTTCTCCCCCAGCTGTCCCCCAGGAAATACTATCAAACAAACTCCCCCAACTATCACTAGAGAGCTGGACAAAAACACTGCATCAGTGGGTCCTGATAACATCCCAATTTGTCTGATAAATAGCCTGAAACATAACCTATCAGGACCACTGATGTTACTGGTTTATAGCCACCAGACAGGCTTGGTGCCACACAAATGGAGAACCACAGTGGTTATGCCTCTGCACAAGGGCACGCCATCAATGGACCCCAGGAACTACAGTCCCATAAGTCTGACTATTCTCATATGCAAAGCCATGAAAAGAATTATCATGGAACTTAATAATAAGAATAAAGAAAACCTTGAGACTCTGGATCCAACCCAGTTTGGTTTTGTCAAGGGCAGATCATGCCTACTCAACCTGATGGACTTCTTTAACAAGGTCGCCAAGGCAATGGATGAGGGCAAAACTGGGCATAATGCCTACCTACCCGGCTAAGGCATTTGATTCCATACCCTGCTGGCTCTCAGATAGGACCTATGAAGTTAGGATAGGGAAGACCACCTCCACATAGAGGCAGATCACAAGTGGAATCCCCCAGGACTCTGTGCTAGGTCTACTCCTTTTTGGCATCTACTTCTTGGAAGTCAAGGCCAATGTCAATAGTCTCTGACTGGCCAGGTTTGCAGATGATTTCAAACTAGAAGCAGTCATAGAATACCCCCGAGACACTAACGTCCTACAAGAAGGACTAGCACAAGGCAAATGTTACTTTAGAATACCCCTGAGAAACTAACATCCTACAGGAAGGACTAGCACAAGGGAAATGTTACTTTAGAATACCCCCAAGACACTGACATCCTACAGGAAGGACTAGCACAAGGGAAATGTTACTTTAGAATACCCCCGAGACACTAATGTACTACAGGAAGGACTAGCATAAGGGAAATGTTACTTTAGAATACCCCCGAGACACTAACATCCTACAGGAAGGACTAGCACAAGGGAAATGTTACTGTAGAATACCCCCGAGACACTAACATCCTACAGGAAGGACTAGCACAAGGGAAATGTGGACTAGCACAAGGGAAATGTTACTTTAGAATACCCCCGAGACACTAACGTCCTACAGGAAGGACTAGCATAAGGGAAATGTTACTTTAGAATACCCCAGAGACACTAACATCCTACAGGAAGGACTAGCACAAGGGAAATGTTACTGTAGAATGCCCCCTAGACACTAACATCCTACAGGAAGGACTAGCACAAGGGAAATGTTACTTTAGAATACCCCCGAGACACTAACGTCCTACAGGAAGGACTAGCACAAGGGAAATGTTACTTTAGAATACCCCCAAGACACTAACATCCTACAGGAAGGACTAGCACTAGGGAAATGTTACTTTAGAATACCCCCAAGACACTGACATCCTAAGGAAGGACTAGCACAAGGGAAATGTTACTTTAGAATACCCTACAGGAAGGACTAGCACAAGGGAAATGTTACTTTAGAATACCCCCGAGACACTAACGTCCTACAGGAAGGACTAGCACAAGGGAAATGTTACTTTAGAATACCCCCGAGACACTAACGTCCTACAGGAAGGACTAGCACTAGGGAAATGTTACTTTAGAATACCCCCAAGACACTGACATCCTACAGGAAGGACTAGCACAAGGGAAATGTTACTTTAGAATACCCACAGGAAGGACTAGCACTAGGGAAATGTTACTTTAGAATACCCTCCAAGACACTGACATCCTACAGGAAGGACTAGCATAAGGGAAATGTTACTTTAGAATACCCCCGAGACACTAACATTCTACAGGAAGGACTAGCACAAGGGAAATGTTACTTTAGAAGACCCCCGAGACACTGACATCCTACAGGAAGGACTAGCACAAGGGAAATGTTACTTTAGAAGACCCCCGAGACACTGTCATCCTACAGGAAGGACTAGCACAAGGGAAATGTTACTTGTGCCAAAGCCACAGCTTAAAATTTAATGCTAAAAAATGTCTAAATGCACCATTTGGGAAGTCAGGCACCCTTGGTAATGACCTCATCGATAGCACACCCCCTAAGAATGGAACCAGTAGTCAAGGATTTAGTTACACACGCATTTATTTATTTAGATTTGTTTACCGGGGAAGTGCACTGATCAGTTTTGACTAATTTCAGGCTCAGCCTGAGTGAAATACAAAAAATTTCAGAAACAAAAAATACAGGAATGTAAGCAATAACAGAATAGTTCAGACCAATTACATAAAAAACTGTATATATACATTCTAGTAACAAACCCAATACAATTTACAATCAAGCAGAGTGTAATGTACAATATATACATTAGTTTCTAAAGTGGGTCAGTCTTCCATAAATCTTGAGAGGAGAAGAGACTTGGAAAAGAGATGGGTTAGGTGGTATGAATGGCTTTGAACCAGGGGTATTTGGCTTGGATGAAGAAGTGCTTTTAGAGCTGCATTCTGAATTTGGAGTAAGTGTTGATTTCCTTTTGGTCAATGGGGACTGCTTGCCAAAGAGAGGTTGCTTGAAAAGAGAAAGTATGTACATTGCTGTGGAGTTTTGGGTAATGAGAGTCGGTGTGACTTGTGAGGACTGTCTCAGGTTGTATAAGGAGTTTTGTTTCTTGACGTCTAGCTGCAAGGGGAGTAAATGTGTGGAGCTGGAGTAGTTTGTAGAACTGGGATCCTGAAGGTAGGTAAGATCTTTGCATTGTGGGTAGCCATTTGGCTTTTTCTAGGGTGGTACAGTAATGCTTACAGGCAGGTGAATTTGTAATGAATTGGCAGATACTATTAGAGATAGTTTGGAGTGTGGCAATGTTTTTTCGTGGAGGAAGAAGCAAACTGGCTTTCGACTACCATCTGTCTAAGATAGTAAGGAAATCATTCTACACTGCTCAGCTTACTAGCAAGGACATGGCATCTAGGTCTAAGAAAATCATTGTTCCACTGTATTCAGCCATCATCAGGCCCATCATTGAGTACAATGCCCCCTTCGGTATGTATCTGACCAGGCACATGCAACAACTGCAATGTCCACAGAAGTTCCTGTCAAAAAAAGAAAAACTGTAGGGCATAAACAGCCTGTCCTAAGCAGATTGGCCTCAAAGCCCTATTTGTATGTTTTGTTTCCTACAGACTGTTGAGAGGCATACAAGGATTCCTTGGATCCCACTCTGATGAAACTTTTGCATATCAATATAATGAATAGCATTAGAATTACTTGATCTAGGGATTTAATCTTTGCTTGCAAACTAAATAGGAAATGTTGGAGGGACAGATATGTGTCTCAGAGAATTCCCCATCTATGGAACAGGTTTAACATCTATTTGAAGCAGAGCTGTTCTCTAATCCTATTCAAGAGAAACTGGGTCCAGTGGATGGGGAACTGGAAATGCTGTGGGTCAAGCATTAGTGTCTCTAATTGACAGAGGAAGCTTGTAATTCTTGTTCTAGTTTACATATTGACCAAGAACAGTTTTACTCTAGCTGAAACCTGGTTCACTAACATTAAACTGATTCTTAATCACAAAAAAAAAACAATCTATTTGATTTTTAGTCCTGGTCGATCCCCTCCACTAAACAATGATTTTACCATCAAGTCAAAGGACAACATCCAAATCACCCCCACTTCTCACAAAAAGCTATTAGGTGTTGAAATCGACAATAATCTAAAATTTGATACCCACATAGCCCAAACTATCAAAAAAGTACATAAAAAACTAGGACTCCTCTATAGGAATAAGCAATATCTGACCAAACAAACCAGAGCAACCATAGCGAGGACTCCTCTCCTGCCCATCCTTCTCTACACCTCTCCTGTCCTGACTAACCTATGCCAAACAGACCTAAAGAAAATGGAATCTTGTTGCAACAAGATTGCCAAATTTGCAGCAGAAGCCTCATACAGATCCCACCATTGTCTTGCCTTAAAGCAACTCAAATGGCTAGAGTGCCCTCATCTACTGCTACTCAGCTAACTATCAACAGCTCATAAACTCTATTATCTTCCTAAAAACTCCCCTGGCCTTTAGGGGATACTTCAGACCGACATGCTCACAAGACCTTTAAGATCCAGTAGCTAGAACCTCATAAAGGTCATCAAACATAACGACACTGGGAATTCTCTATTCACCTACACCATTGCTAGAACCTATAATGTAAAAAAGAGAGCAAAGGCAACACCGTAAACCTCACTACCAGGCCAGATAACCTCCACTGTATCTACCAGTCAATTTAAACTTCTCCTAAAAACCCACTACATAGATAACTGGCTATGTCTATGCTTCTCCCTAGGATAGTTCCTATTACCAACAAAGCACAATACTATACAGTAGGTTCTACAGCATACTCCTGCATAGTATTAATGCACATCCCAACAAAAATACACAATAGAATATAAATATCAAAATAAAGCTGTCCATTCCATGCACAAAGACAACTATGTCATTCTTGCTTAACAGCTACAGCGCTTTCTTTAACACAATATTTACATAACTATGAGGCGATTAAAGGTGTTACTCTTAGAAAATTAATGAGTCTTGCTTATAATTTGTTGGTGTTTTTGTAACCTTATGTAAGTTTATGTATTGATTATAACCACTAACTTGAAATCCTTGAACAAATGTAATAATTTTTGTTTGATTTGACTTGTTTAACTTGTTTGATTTGTTTTATTTAAATTGTTTTTATTTGATTTGTTTGATTTCTGTGAATTGTTGTCTGTTATGCTTTTGGAGCTTTTCTCCAAGGGCCTCCGCTGAAAATGGATCTGTATCCAGTCAGACTCTCCCGGTCAACAAGTGTAAAATAAAATAATAAAATAA
Organism: Protopterus annectens; assembly: GCF_019279795.1. Taxonomy (NCBI): domain Eukaryota; kingdom Metazoa; phylum Chordata; order Ceratodontiformes; family Protopteridae; genus Protopterus; species Protopterus annectens. Next base: position 308,550,440 of record NC_056746.1, on the reverse strand, counting down.
TAAATAATATATCACATTAAAAAACCTCTAACACACATACACTTGTGGAATGCTTGGCTAGGCTTACAAAGGTCTCAGCTGTCATTAGCCTAGTATACACCTATGAACCTATGAGTCCATATAGATTTACACACACACACACACACACACACACACACACACACACACACACACACACACACACACACACACACACACACGCACTCTTACAAGATTATAAAACAAAGTTAATGCACCTTTATGTGAATGACACAACAATGCATATTAATGAAGCACATTTTCACCGACAAAAACAAACATATACAGCAGCTCACAATCTTACGCTGCCTGGCTACCTGTGTAACACCACAAATGGAATAAATACTTAAATCTGCAAATTGTAAAGAAAAAAAACAGAACAGATATATCTGCTCAATTAAATGTCCATATTACTTTTTCAGTGGTTTTGAAGGGAACTCTTCTGATAGGATTACTGTGTCCCAAAACCACCACTACTATTTATATTCTAACTGTGACATCATAGAGTAGTGAGGAAAATGAGCTATTTCCTGATCCCCACTGCTGTGTTATCTTATGCATCTAATAACAACCATTCTACTAAGTTGTTAATTGACCAAAAGACGTGTCCTGTCTTGCAGTTCATGAACAGCACAGCCAACCATGTAACATATATATATATATATATATATATATATATATATATATATATATCTATCTGTCTATCTATCTAAACACTAGACCCAGTAGAAATGCCTAATATTTCTAAATTGTGTAGAAGGGTACACTGGATAATAAATCAAGTAGACATCTGTTTTGAACCTTTTTTCCCATATATCCCCTTCCATACCTTTCTTTCTAATCATTTTCCATCTGCTTTTAATGTCTTTAACAGCTTGTATATCTCATGTAACAGTCTACAGTGGATGTAAAAAAAAATGTCCCGATCTTGTAAGATCCAGTCATATTTGCAAGGCCTCTTACCAACACTCTTATTTGTTTCAGGTTTCACTTTCTTTTCTTGTTCTAATTTTATCGCCTCTGCCATCATGATTCTTTGCCCTAAATCCCTGTAAACCTTATCTACTATGCCTTTGGTAATATTCCCCACCCCTTACTTCCTTTGGCATTCCTCTGGCTTGTGCTCTTTATCAGCCAACACTTTCCCCTTTGTCAAACAATAATCTTGCTGAAGGTTTCAAAGTGTTGTAGCCTTCCTAAAATGTTGTGTGGTCAGATGATGTGACTAGGACTTTGACATGATTTAGCCATTCTTTTCTAGTTGTGCCAATGACTGGGTTATTTTATACCACTGCCTCATAAAGCGCACCATTTTATGGCAGTACTATTTTAAATAAGTGGGGGGGGGGGGTTGTACGTAACTTCATTACAGATGAGAGTACAAATGAGGAATGTCGGTGGAGGTTGCCATAGCATAATGTAGACCAGTATAAAGTCACTTTCAGAAAGAAAGAAAGGGATCAACAGGCAGTCTTACTGCCTGTTTCAAGTGCTTTTGCAGATGCCGATATTGTCATCTTCTCTTCATACGTGTTTTACAGTTCTCTGTCATGTCATGCAAAAATCAGCCTCATTTCCTTCTTCATTATGTCATCTTCATCTTTAGTTGACAGAAATCAGCTATTAAGACTTGTTATTCTGCTTTTATTTGATTCTTGTTGTCTAACCATCATGAACCAAAGTGTAATATTTATTTTGTGTAGTTATCCATGTTTGCTGGTTTGAAGAAACATGTGGTAGACAATGGTTTGCATGCAGTAATTCTCATTTACATCACATAGATAGGCAGGCAATGGTTGGGATGTAGCACTCACACTCATTTACATCACATAGATAGGCAGGCAATGGTTGGGATGCAGCACTCCTCATTTATGTCACATAGGCAGGCAATGGTTGTGATGCAGCACTCCTCATTTACCTCACATAGGAGGACAATGGTTGGGATGTAGCACTCCTCATTTATGTCACATAGGCAGGCAATGGTTGGGATGCAGCACTCCTCATTTATGTCACATAGGCAGGCAATGGTTGTGATGCAGCACTCCTCATTTACGTCACATAGGAGGACAATGGTTGGGATGTAGCACTCACACTCATTTACATCACATAGATAGGTAGACAATGGTTGGGATACAGCAGTCCTCATTTACATTACGTAGATAGGCAGGCAATTGTTGGGATGCAGCACTCCTCATTTATGTTACATAGGTAGGCAGACAATGCTTGGTATGCAACACTCCTCATTTACATCACATAAATAGGCAGACAATGGGTGGGATGCAGCACTCCTCATTTACATTCCATAGATAGGGAGGCAATGGTTGAGATGCAGCAATCCTCATTTATATCACATAGCTAAGCAGACAACGGTTGGGATACAACACTCCTTATTTACATCACATAGATATTTGTCATGAGGTATATGGTATTGAGATAGCATTTTTACACACTGCAAAAATACAGAAGTTAATATGTTATCATAAACATTGGAGTATTTCTAGACAGATAGTAATAGGGTAACTTCTTGAAATGTATTTGACCTTCACCTTATTCATTGCATGACTAAGAAATCCTTTGTGGGAGGTCAGGGCCAGGCAAGTTATGATGTTCTTCATTAATCCCTGAACATGTAAACTTCTCAATGATGAATACTGTCCCCCTTGATTAGAAACACTACATATTCATTACATACTGAGGAGAGCACATTGCTCCATAGACCATCTTTTACATTAGTATCCACTGAAAAAGCCTTCTCTGAAACTGAACCAGCACACTGGAATAATAGCCCTATAAACTGGGAAAATGAACCATTTAAAAGAATTCAGAAATTGACTTTGAGATTTCTTCAAGCAGTTTTAGAAATGTATCTGTTTTTCCTGACCTAAGATAAATTAATGCCACAACACCTCTTCCCATTCATGCTGTTATGCCAGACCTCATAATTTCAAGCTTATTTCTTTTGTTTGATTGAATACTGTATATAGTATGTATAGTTTGTATAGCTTATTACAATACTACTGTGTTTACATTGTTATTCATACTGTGTCACATTGTTGTCACAGAAAATTCTCAAACATGCATGTCTTATATTACCGAAACTGTTTACTGCTGTATGCACCATTTCTTTATTTATTGACATATTTTGATATAATTTAAACTGTGAATACTCCAAACTACTTATTCTGGTGTAACTTCTTTATATTTTTATGTATTTAACTTGTATATTGTCTTTGTCTTGGGGCCTGGGTCATGACTGAAAAGGATCTCTGGACCATCTCACTCATTCAGTAGTCTAATAATAAATAAATGAACTAGACTGATAGTATGATCTCCATCAAGCACATAAAGAGATTAGATATATATAGTGGATTGTCTATGGAGAATGAAAGCATCTTGTGGAGTTTCTTCCCATTCAAGTGTAGAAATGGTTAGTTACAGACCTCAAAAGGATGCTTCTTCTATCTCCTGCATCTAGTGGCTTGTACAAGTTTTAGTTATATTTACATAGATGTTGAAATAATGAAATTATCAACATTTATACTTTAGACTTTCATGAATTTTAACTGATAATTTAATGATTAGGACTACTAATGTGTCCTGACATGCAATAATAATTAGTTTTTAAATTGTTTTTTTCTTCATAGAATTCACTCTGCCATGTTTAGGAAATAACAGCTGTTGTATTTAGAGATAATGAAATAAACTGTCCTGCTGTAGTTTAACAAGTAATATAATTAACTGAAATTATACAAAATTCCCCTTCTGGAACTTTTACTATTGCCATCTCTGGCCTTTTTCCCATTGTCCAAATCAGTGAAGGACACGAGTTAGTTACACATGCCAAATGTGAAATGGAAAACCTCTGAAGGTTCAGAACATCAAATATGAAATAAAAAACTCAATACATTTTACCTGGGAAAAAATATTATGCAGCAAAAATGTTTTTTTTACTAGAAGAAACACAAGTTACATACTTCTCTTGAGTTCAATCATAGATTACTTTTGTTTGGAGATGCTAAAAAATTATTACACCAAACCGACCATGTTTAAAAGTCACTTGCAATTTCCTTACTGAGGCCTATTCTGATTAGATGCAGAAAATAAATCATATCAAATCTCTCAACTTGTGGGTTTTCACATTCAGCAGCCTGTACCTCTTGGTCTGAACTTACTATCCAAATCTGCCCGTTTGCAGATGCCAGACAAATTTCATACTGCAGAGAAAATTAATTTACCAATGCAAGTGCATTGCTCTCTCACTGTAATATTGTATTTTCAATATTTTAACCCTTACATTTTATTTCTAAACATTTCTTATATTGTTGAATATTCTATACTTTGGGTTTTATTTTTAAGGATTTCGTATGTTTCTCATAACTTCTAATCAAGTATGTACTTCTTCTAACAGTTTTTTTCTTTAATCCATATATTTCTAACCCATGGCTGCCTATTCCTGCAGCCTCTGACAATCAGTATGATTATTTATAATTTCAGGCATTTTTTTATTGTGCTGGATGACAGGAATAATTCTTGTAAAGAGTACTCACTTCTGTTGTGTTTTGTAGGATCTCTTTTCCTTCACCCAGTACTAATCAGGCTGCTAATCACTCTAGTCTCCACTTGTTATACTGTAATGGAAATGATGTATTTTGAGAGAGAATAAAGAGAAAACTACATATTAAGAAAGATTCAGTGAAGTGCAGTGGAGAAGAATGACAGTCATTGTCATTCCTAAACATAATCATGTGACACAATGAGTGTGGTGGAGACCATGCTAACAGTATATTACACTGCAGGGTCAGGTGGAATGTGCACTCAAGAAAATTAGTATTACTCTGTCAGTATATCAGGTGCAGGTAAGGCCCCACCTGGAATACTACAGAAAGGAACATCATGCTACTGGAGCATCAGCTGAAGAAGGCTGTCAGGATGACCAAAGACTCGGGAGTAAGGAGTAAGTAAAACATGAGAATGTACAGGTACGTACATACAGCAAGATTAAAAGAAAAGGAGAAGATGTAGGTGTAGTCATTGCATTGTTTGAGGTGATGCTAAATTGGATAAACAGAAGAAACAGGAGGGGTGTATGATGGAAAGGTTGCAAATTCAAGGAAATTTAAGTAGGCTTTATACAGATTGGCTCTGAAATATCTTGGTGGAGAAACTGGCAGCATGTAGGTCAAAAGATGACTTTAAAGGAGTGGTTAGGAAAAGCGCAATATGGGGATGACAGAGTGAGAAAGAGAGGCAGCTCCTTTGTGCTGAACTGCAATAAGGGGGTGAGCTTTATCGATCTTCTATGGTTTTCCATTGATTTATACATATGACTTATATAAATGTCATGCCAGTGTCTAGTAACTATACACATGCATATCTGTGCCATTTGTGCAGTGGTCAAGAGACCATCAGGTACTCTAATAGCCTGTTATAATTCATACAATAGCTCAACTCTTCCTGCTGGGACAAAGATTGGTGATCCTTGGGGATACTATGCTCCCAATTTAAAAAAAACTAATTTAATTCTGAACAAAACAGTCTGAGTATTTGCAGGGTAGCTTTATTGCTGACTAACTTAAGTTATATTTCTCTCTCACAGACAGTTGTTTAGTAACATAAACGCTTCTCATGTAAATATCCTGAAAAAAAATCTTCTAATCCTTTTGGGCACTCCTTCTAAGATTAAAACCCAATGGGGAGTACAGGAAGTGAGGAGTATCTTCTAATCCTTTGGCCACTCCTTCTAAGATTCAAACCCAGCAGGGAGTATGGGAAGCTATGAGGAGTATCTTCTAATCCTTTGGCCATTCGTTCCAAGATTTAAACCCAATGGGGAGTACAGGAAGCTAAGAGGAGTGCTCTATCAGGAATGCATCATGAACAGGAAATATTGTGAGTTTCCTTTATCTGCAAAGTATTTTTAGGGATATCTAGGTATGCCATGCAGATGTTTATGAAATAGAATTAATGTGCCAGCTTTAGTATATTGTTTTGCTACTAAGAGTTCTCAGGAAGTAAAACCTCTGAACATTTAAAGTGATTTTCAATTGAATAATTTACACTGGAGAGATACACCTTCAAACTAAACAGAAATCATAGAAAAGTTATAAAAAATAAATTATGTACAATATAATGAGCTCAAAGACTGTCCATTCAATACAAAAGTGCTCACGTGCTTTATGTTTTGCTTATAGCCAAATCAAGCACTTATCAGGAATTTGAGCCAGAATTATTGCAGTTGCAATTCTACTACTAGTAATAATAATAATAATAATAATAATAATAATAATAATAATAATAATAATAATAATAACATTTGGAGCTGAGCACACCATTCTTTGACTAATAATAATAATAATAATAATGATAATGATAGTTATATAATAACACTTTTGGAGGTGAGCACATCATTCTTTGACTAATAATAATAATAATAATAATAATAATAATGATAATGATAATATAATAACACTTTTGGATCTGAACACACAATCCTTTGACTAATAATAATAATAATAATAATAATAATAATAATAATAATAATAATAATAATAATGATAATAATAATAATAATAATGTTTGGAGCTGAGTACACCATTCATTGACTAATAATAATAATGATAATGATAATAATATAATAACACTTTTGGAGCTGAGCACACCATTCTTTGACTACTACTACTACTACTACTACTACTAATAATAATAATAAAGTAACACTTTTGGAGCTGAGCACACCATTCTTCAAAAGCTTCAAATCTGAGGTGCAAAGCATACTTGCGTATGTTCCAAAGCAAAGTAATGTTAATTGCTTGAGGGTAATAACATTTTGTTGTGTAAGGATTTTTCCTTGTCTAGTATCAGAGAGCAGTTGCAAAAATTATGCATGCTATCTTTTCCTAAATGCAAGATTCTCAGATAATGTTATACTTTTCCTGATCTTTCCAATTTTATTATTATATAATTATTTTCCACAAGACTGAATTTCATTTAATGGCTCAAAACAGCATAATAAAAAGTGCAACCCGTCCTAAAGTTGTGTTCAACCAAACACATAGCTTCATTATTGTTTTTTGTGATGATAAAAGCCTTCAGAAAACCTAGCAAGAATTAATATAATTTGTACGTGCTAAAACTTTGGAGCATGTTGCTTTTAAACTGATTCAGAAACATTAAGTTTGTAAATAAGGAAGCCATATATATTACAATATATTGGATGTTACCTGTTTGTTCAAAATGATTTAAAATTATTAATAATAACAGATTATTTTAGGATCTAATCACATTTCAATGCTAAACTATTTCCTGAGTTAGCTACTTTGTTTTATTCAGTTGTTTTAGTTGAAAGCAAATCCACCAAAAATAAACTAGTATTTCCTTTTGCAGTGGTAAACCAGAGAGTTATATTCCATAGAACGCTTTTGTAAAATGCAAGAATCAAGGTGATGTTATAAACATGGAAGTACAGAATATGGACTCAGCCAATTAATGACAACAGCATAGATAATAAGGCTGTAAATACATTCAAGCTGTAATATTTAGAATTGTTCTAATAAAAATAGACATGTCAGGAATATAAGTGTTACATCTTCTGAAATTCTTCACATTACAGTTGCAAGACAAATGCTTGTTTTATGTAAAATATATCTGCAGGATTCAAGAAACTCAGTGTAGGGATTGTGTAGAGCCTAGATGGAGTGTTTCTGTGTTCACAGAGTTGTGCCTGTGGTGGTGTCTCGCAATGCATATTAATGAAGTGTAATGCTTAAACAAGGTTTTGCCGTGCACAACAGTGATTTTATAGCCATTAAACCTCTTTGAGAATGCATTTCTGTGTAAAGTTGCTGTCTTTTTTTTTTGCACATTTTTGCACAATGCTTAGTTCATTTGCGTGACTAGACCACCCATGTATCAGTCATGACCCAGATAGCCAAAAATAGAAACTAGATTAATTCAATTAATACCACTGGGTATTGCACAAACCTGGTAAGTGAGGCTGCACTGAGCTAACACCATCAAGTTAACAATGAATACTAATATAGGGGATGCAACGTAAGTAATTCTGTGGCAATAGGTGGTACGTCTAGGTCTGGAGTGAAAATGGTTATAGTACAGGATGAGAAAACTTTCTTTTACTGGGTTGACACTGCAGATTATACAAATGAACTGCAACACAGACAAGTGTTTTCTCAACCTTCTTATGGCAAGAGCTGTAAGTTTGAAAACTGCATATGCCATACACTTTTAATGTTGTTCCACGTCATGTCATATTTACTCTCACTCATAACACCTGACATGGTGTAGCTGATATTAATATTTACATGTATGAGGGCTGAGACACTAATATTGTGTCAGTTATTTTTATCTATTCATTTGTATGAGTGTTGTGCATATATTATGAAAAGCATGACTGTGGGTATAATATGTATACCCACAGTCATGCTTTTCATAATATATGCACAAGTATATTTCTGCAATCCCATTTGAATAAGAGAGCTACATAAGTGGCTGTATATCAAATATCCTTGGAAGTGGAAGGTGGTGAAATGGGGAGCAAGCAAGGGAAACATAAAGTGAAAGGTGGGCAGGAATGTGCATGAAGGGTATAGGTAAAATATATAGTTATCCATTTCAACAACAGCAAAACCTGATAACATATGAAGAATATTAACTGACTTTGGATTGTCACCTTTAGAGAGAGAGAGTGGTGATCACAACACAATCATGTTGTATAGCCAACTGGACCAAATCAAGGGTGCCATGAAGACACTGGCGTGAAATGGACAGCTATGTTTGGGACAATATTTGTTTTAAGGACAGATGCCCTTTTTTCATTTTTGGCAGAGAGAGAGAGAGAGAGGAATGTTGGGGTAGGGACCTAGGTATGGGCAGGTAAATAAGGTGGGTAGGTGAGGAACCATTGGCAGACAGACAGGACATACAGGACAAGACACAGAGATGATGAAGGACACAAGAGGGGGTGAACACCATGGTTGGGAGTGGGGGAGATATCAAGAGCCCATCAAGTTTGGAGACAGTGAGAACCGAGTCCTCACCCAGTGGACTGTCCTCACTGTCACCTCACTGTGCCGATGGCTTTAGAGGCTGATCTCTGTGTCTCCTTTTATTATTCAGAACAATGATGGAGAGCAGTGTCTCCAGCTGGCATAGGCATACACCAACTGTGGGTGCACAATACTATGCACCAACCCTAGAACTTCATCCCTGGTGATAAAATCATCACCTCTGCCACTGCTCCCAAAGGGAACTACTGGCCTATCCTGTAGGGCAGAACTATCTGAGGGCCCAGGTAGTGCAGGGACAGCAGATGGAGGTGCTATCATGGTGTGTCCCTGATGTGCTGGGACATAGTGCTGTAGCCAATGGAGTGGTGGCAGGTGGCTCCAGTGGGACATGCGTACCCTGCTGTAGAAAAAGAGAGAAAAATAAAGAACAAATGGGGCAGTGAGAGAGAAAAAAGGATAACATAAAGGATAATATAATATTTTGTATTACAAAAGGTTCATAGATGATTTAGTTTTTATTATAGAAGGAAATGTCGCTACGGTTGAATTGTTTGTTAGTGAATTAAATGAAGCATCTGATTTTTTAAAATTTGTTAAAGGTTGCATAGGTGGATGTGTAAATTATTTAGACATTAGTCTTGAATGGGATGACTTGAATAAGAAATTTACAAGCAGAATATTTAGGAAAGAAACATTCAGGAATAGTTATTTACATTCCTCGAGTTTACACCCAAAATTTGTTAAAAATAACATACCAAAAGGACAGTTCATTAGAGCCAGTAGGATGACCAGTGAGGATCACCTACTGGAAAGAGAATTTGAATTCATCATAAATCTGTTCATTCATAGAGGGTATGATTAAAGTTTTTTGAGAGATGAAGCTAAGAAAGTATAGGAGAAGAGGGATAATTTTAATCCATCTATTTTAGTTAAGACAAGGAGTTCTGAGTTCCAAATGACCAACAACAAAGATCTTGGACTAGCAGAATTAAGTTTTGATATGCAAATGACAGTAGACAACATTAATATTTGTAATATCATAGAGAAACATTGGAAAATTGTCCAAGGGAATCAAGAACTAATAAAAGCGTAGGAGACAAACCTAGATTTGTATTTAGAAAAGATTACAATTTGAAGGCCTTGTTTGAAAAAGGTAGAGACACTAGATCCTTGGTAATTCCTTTTAGTAGTAAACCAAATGGTATGTACAAATGTCAGGACTGCAACATGTGCAGATTTATTTCAGAAGGACCATATGCAGAGTTTCCACATCTCCCCTACACCATTGGGGTGCCAGGTTTATTTAAATTGTAAGACACAAGGAGTAGTTTATGTGGCTATATGCAACAAATGCCAACATTTTTATGTTGGCTTGACCACCAGACACTTTAACACCAGAATTAGGGAACATATATATAGTATAAAAAAGCATGACAACAAAAATGCTTTATATAAGCATAGTCAAGACTGTTATGGCTTCAGCAAGTTTTTATTTATAGTTTTAAAAAAAGGCAGAACAGATTTGAGAGGGGGTGAGTTTAAAAATTTTTTAGAACAGAGAGAAACTAGATGGCAAATCCGCTTAAGGGCAGACCAGAAACGTGAGTTAAATGATGCAATAAATATTAAATGTTGTTTAAAGTATCGTAGAATATCTGTTAAAAAGAAGGGGGACTTAGAGTCGTAACCTTGTAGCGGATATTTTGTTACACCTCCCCTTTTTAACAAACACATTTCTTTTATATATGTGTTTTTGTAGCAATGTATTTACTTTTTAAGTATATATGTGATTCAACAGATGTATTTACAAATGAGTTCAAGTGAATTTTATATGATAATTAATTAATGAAGCAAATTGTTTAATTGACTGTGATATACAAGTAAAAATGTCTTAGTTTGTTTTATTTCTGATGCAGTCTTTGACGAAAGCGGCGATTAAAGGATTTATACGCTTAAAGCAGTGATTTATTCCTTGTTCCTGGACTGTGGTTTTACTTTTTTAATTCTGTAACTGTGTTGGTCCAATGGGAATGATATGCGAAGTGACATAGCAGGAATATACTTGCCAAAGCATAGTACACATTATTCCCACAGTCATACTTTTGATATTAACTAGACATTACATAGATAAGTAAATAATTACATAACTGACACAATATTACTGTGTCAGTCTTAAGTCATATAAATATTATTTAAGCTACACTAGGTCAAGTGAGAGTGACTATAATGTGGATTGGTACAGCATTAAAATTGAATGACATATGCTGCATTTGAATCCTGGACCATATGGATGTTTGTCCTGCAGTGACAGCTATTGCTACAGGAAAGTTGTGAATCCTATCTCTATGTGTCAGTTCATTACGAAATACTGCAATGTCACAACAGTAAAACAAAGACTGTACACCTTGTATTAAAACCCAGGACCATCTAGACTTCAGACCTAGACTTAACACCTGCTACCACAAAGTAAGTTACATAATATGCCCTAAGTTAGTATTCATTGTTAAGTTCTCACTGTTAACCACAGCTCAAAGGAGCTTATTGGGCTTGCGCGATGCACAATTACATTACTAGAAAGCATCTGGTTTCTATTTTTAGATGTGTGGGTCCTGTCTGCTACTTGAGTGGTCCAGCTATCCATTTTGCACAGTGCTGCTCTACCCACAAAACTGATTAGCATAGCCTAACCTGTTTGTGCTAAGAGGTGCATTGTGCAAACAATGCACCCCCCATCACCCACTAAAGTAAGACAGAAGGAGAAAGACAAAAAGGGGAAATACAGTTTATTACACAGGAGGTGTGTCTGCAGGGGTCTGGATTTCCAATTTCACTCCAATGCGCCTTCAGAAAACAGGATGAGTGCCTTATCCCTGTTGACCACACAAATGGCTTGGCAGCAAACAACTTTAAGTTATCCATCACACAATGTATTTTAATGGATATCAAGCCATCAGCTGTTATTTATACATGTATTGTATGAAATAGATTTAGATGTACTGTACTTAGTGATCACATGACCTATTATGACTATTGCTTGAAATTATACCAATCCGTGTTGCTTGGCCATTCAGCAGTTATCTGACCAGTATTTAGAAATATGCAGTGTGAAAACCAGTTTACCTCTTTTACCTTACATTGTGTGTATATATTAACTGGGAGTAGTATGATACGCAGTTGCCAGCAAATGAAGGCCAGTTTGGATGACACAAACAACCATACACTGTTCTTTGGTGGTGGGAGCAAAGGTAAATTCCTATTATGGCACATGCAAGGGTACACTGTTCTTACTAGGGGTGGGTCAAGCTGAGGTCACAATATGGCACAACTTCTTTATGTAAAGCTATTCCATTACAACATATGATGCTAAACTGAGGCCATACATTGATCAGCAGTACTTTGGAGAGTTATGAATGTGTGAATCTTGCATGACTGAAGACCACTACTTTCTAATGGACACAAACAAGTGAAATAACTCTCTGCTGTCACATGTTATTTAACTTCCTGTACACATCTCCCACCTTTTACATGCTTCCTGTACCACATGATGAAATATAAGTACATGACATAATAGTATTATGCATCACAGTACATATTCAGGACTTACCTTGTAAATGCTTTACCTGTACTCCACACATTGTGACATCCCTAGGAAAAGCCAGCATGGAGTCTGCATGGATGCTTTATATCTTGTTGAACAGCTTCACGAGATTGGTTGATTAGCATGCAATTAATCTGCTTATGCAGTAATTAGCATCTCTGGAGCACAGACTAAGACAGATGCAATCCATTAATAATGTACTCCATTATAAAAAGGCAAATGTCTAGCTAGCTAAACTGATGTTGAGGAGAGTTATTACATTGTTCAAGTCACTAAGATAACCATATTTCTTCACAGTATTTCTCTGTAGAGGAGTATTACACCCCGGCAGGTATGTTCCCATTTTGTTACCTACATAATGCATATTCTGAAATGCGGTTAAGAATAAATGTGAAGTAATGGCTTTCCATAGACTCTGTATGCGTTACTTAGAAGTGTAATGATGGCTTGCCTTGGTTGTCAAGCATTTTCAGAGATGTACAGCATTGAGAATACCTGAAAAGAGAATGCTGTATTGTAAATATGCACACATGTTACATGGACAGCTCCTTTGGTAGCACTTTTAGCATTTCAAAGATGTTTTGCTAGCACAATGGGTCCTTAACCTATCATTTTGTTTGGGACGACAAAGATGAGTTAGTGCTAGGGCTCTCACTAGACTGCACTGTTATTTTGGGTGGGTGAGCATATTATACTTACTACTATAGCTAAAACAAGGATATGTTTCTCTTGTCAGTTTCCCTGTTTTGTATCCTTCACCTTGTTATATTTAGAAATATGCAGACTCTTTCATGTTTATCCAGGGGGGAATACTGACAGCCTTCTTTTACTGCTTTATGTGTAAACAGTTAATTTGTATTTATGTGATCCTCATGCATTATCCTTCTTTTGTCTTGTAGGACACAATATGTCTGCTTGCTGTAGGCCCCCATTTACAGAGGCAGAGAATAGTCTGATAATTGATACCTTATGACAACATGCTGCTGTGCTGCTATCCAGGGGGTGGGCCAATATGGATGAGCATTGGGGGGTGCAGAGGTTGAATCTGGATTAGAGGTTGACATCCAGTGATCCCCTACATTACACAGCCATTGGGTAGACACAATTGTACATAGTCCACTGAGGCCAGAGATATTCAACAGGCTGAGGATGAGGACATTGATTGCTGCATGTAGATGTGTAGCTGCAGTGGCATGCAATTGTCAAGTCACAGGTGGAGGCCCTGCTGCAGAACCCCTTCTCACTGCCACTGTGGTATTCCTGGCGAACAATGCCACTCAAAACAGCTTCCAGCAATCCATGGAACATTATGTTCTAGATGTGTGAACAACTCATGCATCCCAAAAGGAACTTCCAAGTATGTTCTGTTAGATGATAATTAGAATACTGTGGCACAGTGCCCTAACTTCAGTAATGTATATGTTTGTGTCACTTGTTTGTTGGGTGGGTGGATTTAGGATTGCTACACTTATAAGCATAATTTGAAGTTGTCAGCCACATTCTTGTTGACATTTGAGGTACTGCAGATATAGAGTTGCAGATGTATTACCCCTTGTTTTACTATTAAATGTGTTGCCATTACCCCTTGCTTTACTTCTTTCAGGACTGTCAGGAATGTAGAGATGCAGGTCTCCTGCAGATGGTAAGCTTAATACATTTATTTATGTTAGTACTGTAGGTAAATTTCAAGATATCTCAGAATGTGTCCTCTCAGGTCTGTTGTATGTACGGTCTGTAATAGTGATAACAATGTACTTTTTTAGCATATATTGCAGCATAGTAGTGCAGGTATGAATGTATTCCTGTGTTTTTATCACAGGTGAGCATGACAGTGGGAGTGTGGGTACTCTGACACCTTATGTCAGTGTTCCCACAGACACTGATGGTGATGGCCAAACTGAGGCACAGTTGGGGGAGCAGAGGTTGAATCTGAATTAGAGGTTGACATCCAGTGATCCCTTACATTTCCCCCGGACACAGCCAGTAGATCTATGCCTACCCAGTCCACTGAGGCCAGAGATATTCAACAGGTTGATGATGAGGACATTGATTAGGGGAGTAAGGCTACTGTGGTTTCAGTGCCTGTTGAATCTGTCCATAGCCAACGTGTTGGTGAAATGCCAGTCAGGAGGGTTGATAGGGGTGCCTGAAAGAGACCTGCTGTCCCTCCTCCACCTGCTGCAGGTGTCTTTTCCCATGTCACTCAATGGATATTTAGGGCCATCTTGGAGGCACAGGCATTTCTGAAAGGAACTCCAAACAAATGGTCAGGGTTCTAGATGGAGCACAGTCTGACATCTGTGACTGACTCCACTGTGTAGCCAATCCAATGGATTGTTTGAATGACACTTTGGAACATGGCATGTCTGTGATTGAATGAGGAGATTATATCACAGACTGTGCAGTGTCTGTGATGACACATCTGCTGGGAGGTGGACATTGTCCATGTAGGTGCAGGCTAGCCACACCATCTGCTACTAGCCAATGTGGCCATGCCCAAACCATGCTCCCATAGTGGGAGTACTTCCCCTGCACCATCAAGGAGTGTACTGTCCACATCCAGATGTAGCAGGCCATGGCGTCATGGTCCTGGACGTTGCTATGAAGGGAACATGTCCAACAGACAACAGTCACATTCAGGTAGTAGCACTCCTTCTAACCTTGGGCATGGAGATGCCACTACACTTTCTGGCAGAGCCAGGTCTCATGGTCAGGGGTGACAGTGATGAACTGACAACTCTATCATGCACAGCTCACACCTGTCCAACATACCAAGATGTAGAGCTAGCACTGAGCCTGGTTGTGTTCCTGCACACTGTCACATGACACTTTCACATGGAGGCCCCTACAGACACACAGACAAAAGTTACATGGTGGTGTAGCCTGCCTGCTTCCCCATTCTTACTCTCACACACTCACCAACCTTTGTTGTCAGACTAGGCCTCCTGCTTCCCCAACAACACCCTGTGCAAGTGATAATAACTGTGCCATATCCCTAATTTCTCTCTTTTGGATTTAGGGAAGCTAAAGCTTTGTGTCTGATGCACAGGGTGCTTAGCTACTTTATTGCTTAGTATATCTACATTTGTGTTGTTTGAATGTTAGTTGTACCTGTGAATTATAGTTGTCTTGCCATGTTGTACAGTGGATAGCATCATAATTTCACCACTTTACAGTGTTTTCTCTTGTAAGGGTTGTGAAGTCAACAAGTCCAGTGTGTCTTATTACTTTTTAACTGTTCTCTTTAATGATTATCCAGTACAAACATATGGTGCACATCATAGGTCAGGCCATCACATTCAGATCTCTGGACTGCATGACTGCATTGTAGTATAATCTCATCAGAGCAGTACAGTGTCATGCTCTCTGTTGCATGTAGCTCACCGGAAACATGCATCTGGAGGGCAACCCACAGGGCTTTCTCTTCAAGCTAACACAGAGCCTACAAACCATGCCATGATGTATATGTACAGATTAAAATACATCACTTTAATCTGTCTTGTATCACATCATGTGATGTCTGCCTGACATCTAGGCCACTGTCTGATCATGTCCTGGTGGGATACATGCGTATACAGTACTCTGATATAGCCAATGACATCAGCATTGTCTACTGAGCATATGGGAATAACAGTGTCCCAACTGCTGGTGTAAAATACTGTCTCTGATATCAAGTCACGGCTGACACACACACACACACACACACACACACACACACACACACACACACACACACACACACAGAAACCCTACCTATCCAAGTGCACAGACTATGGCATGCAGTACTTAATGCATACGCCACAGAACATGTCTGATTTATACAGGACTGCAGGTATAGTAGATTACATCAGTGGGCACTGTGGGAGACAACAGCTTGGGAGGCCAGTATGGAATGACTGTGTATGGATGAACAACTATCAAAAAATGCTCAGCCATGCCATTGAAGAGGTAACTGTGGGATACCATTTATACACTGCCATCTAGTATCACACAGTTGACTGCAGTGAGATTAGAACTCCTACCTATCTAACTGCACAGACTACAGAACACAGTACTTAATACACACACCACAGAACAAGTCTGACTTATACAGGAGTGCAGGTGAACTTATTGTAGATGACATCAGCAGGCCCTGTGAGAGACAACAGCTTGGGAGGCCAGTATGGCCTGACTGTGGAGGGATGAGCAGCTATCAAAAAAATGACCAGCCATGCCATTGGATAAGTAACTGCAGGAAAGCACTTCTATTCCGCTGACTAGAGACACTCACACACACAGTCAACTGAAGTGAGAACAGAGCCCATTCCTAAGTGCACAGACTATAGAACACAGTACTTAAAGCATGCACCATGGAACAAGTCTGACTTATACATGAGTGCAGGTGGACTTATAGTGGATGACGTCAGCAGGCCATGTGAGGAACAAAGCTTGGGAGGCCGGCATAGGTACATAGGTTCATAGCGTCATATGAGGCTAATAGCCTAATAGCACTAGGCTGCTTAGAAGTCTAGATGTAAAACAACATTAAGTACCCTTGTTGAGCTTATTTGGATGTTTCAGTTTATCAGAGCAAGGTTGTGAGCACCATCAACTGGCACTAACCATGAGGGAGCACACAACATTATAAATTACACTTTATCATGTGGTTGATATATGTGTGAAAAAAAATAAACTGAGACCCCAGGGTTGTAATGCTTGTGGGTGTGTGGCCAACACATGGACTGAAATCAGACAGCATCATATATACATTTCCATAGCACATTGGACCATACCTCTCAACCTTTTATAGCAAGGAATCTGGACAAAGCCATACATATTGTGTTGAAAAAGGACCAAACATAGGGACACATTTTACATACTGCTTTTACAAACTTATACAGTTGATAGAATAACATGTTTTGCATTAATGTGAATTGTCTGAAGGGTAGGAGTTTTGAAATTCAAATGTCTGTCAATGTTTTCTGGCTTTAGTAGTCAAGTATTTTCAAATTATTTGCCAGAAAACCAACTTAGTATGAGGAGCAAATGTGATGCAAAATTCAGGACATTCTACAAATATCTAAACACTTGAAAGGTGTGCATTGAGCAGCTGATTTGTGCTATGGTTAACTAAGTATATGCACATGTGGAATACAGCTGCTTGCATTTAGGTAGGTAGTACACAAACGCGGGCTGCATTGCTAATGAGTGACAGTTACTCCACGCTGGGTTTTCGAGATGACCAAAAGCATTTATTGAATGTATCTGGTTTCTATGTCTGCCTGTCTGCTTCCTAGGTGATCCAGTTTCAGCAATGTCTCACGTCACACAAGTCACATTAGCACATCAAACCTGCAGTCATTTGTTTGTACTATGCGGTGCGTCACAAAAACAGTGGAATAAAAAAAAGAAAAGTAGGGAAATAAATGTAAAGGGACACATATGTGAACTGAGCAAAAGCAAGGTATGATATTCACACTACAAAATGATACTACACATCAGATATTTCTACATAGTTCAGGATTTGAACTCTCACACCACTGCAGATTCAGAAAACAGGATGGATGCCTTAGCCTTCTTTGCCACACAAACAGCTTCGCAGCAAAGAACTGAAGTCATTGTTCACATAAACAAATGCATCAGAATGTACGCTGCTATGATATCTTCAGCTGTGACTTGTACTTTTAACCCTCTTTATTATATTTGGAAATAGTGCACTTACTGATTGTAGAATACTGTGTGTGCTGTATCTTTAAGAAGCATTTCCAAATGTGGCACATGCATATAAATAGTGAGCACATGCAGGCAGCAGTGCCATTTTGAGAGAGCAGCCAGACTGTGGACATGTACAAGTGTGATAGTCAGTCTGTTTATAAGTTTATCTAAGTTTAAGTTACTAAGCCTCAATCCTGATGTGTTTGTATATAATAAAGCTGCTTGAACAGAACCCGCAACTATTTGTCTGTTTTATCCTGACCAGACAAGCGACATGGTGTCAGAACCGATATTAAGACGACATCTTCATCAAGCCACAAGGTGCAGAGTTAACAGTGAAGGCATGGTGAACAGACTGGGTATAAAAAAGGGCCAGAAATGAACTACAGGTAATCAAAACTCACATAAATGATTTATTTTATAAAATAAATGATTTATTTTATAAAAGAAACAATGCATAGCATTCGAAAGGCACAGAACACATTAATAATCAAATGAATAACACGAAGATGTATTAGTAATTAAATAAAAGGCACAAAATGCATTACTGACTAAACAAGATGTTCAGAATTACAATATTTGATAAATGGCTAAAACAAATATAATAAAAAAGCAAAAAGGGCAAATTAAGTATAACAAAAGCAAGGAGACTACATGTTTTTGACAAACAACTGTGTTTTAACATGAGCTACTATTTCACATTGACCGAAGCTATTCAAAGCACAATTAAAGTTGTTCAAAGCATCTCAGAGTGTTTGCAGTGTGTGCTTTATTACTGTGCATTTATTCCAAAGTGTTTACTGTGTGCAGAGTGCAACTATTTCATAAAGTGCAGTCAGAATACATCCATTTCAAAAAGTTTCTTGTGGTGTGTACATTTATTCACAGAGTGCAGCCATTTCAAAGTGTTTCTTACAATGTACAGAGCTATTTAGCAAAGTACAGCCATTTTGGAAGAGTTCAACGTGCTGCATATGATTTATTCACAAAGCTCAGTCATTTCAAAATGTTTTTTACTCTGAACTTCTTCTGCCCAGTTTATTCCAAAGTGCAATCATTTTGAAATGTTTCCTACATTGATAAGAGGTGGTTTTGCAAAGTACACTGATTTCAAAAGTGTTCTTGTGCCATGCAGACTTATTTCATGAAGTTCAGTTGTTTAGAGGACTGTTGTGGTATTGGGCATAATTATAAGTTCTGGCATGAATTTCAGGTGTATATATATATATATATATATATATATATATATATATATATATATATATATATATATATATATATATATATGTGTGTGTGTGTGTGTGTGTGTATGTGTATGCTCTAGTTTGTGTTAACATGGCAGATGCATTTCGCAGACCAAGTCTACTTGTATTTTATCATAACTGCCAATCATTAGCGGACCGGAGTTCCGCTGTGGCGACCCCTAACCGGGAAAAGCCGAAAGACAACAACAACAACAACAACAACTATGGAGAATTGCAGAGTATTTGAGCAGGAATACAATATTTTCATACAAGTAGCTTTTTCTGACAAAGATGCACATACAAGGGCATTCATTTTGCTTAACTTAGCAGAGTCAGAGGTCATTGAAAGAGAGTGTTCATTTGTGTATGTACCAGCAATATATTCAGGAGAGGTGGAAAACTATCATATTGTTGTACAGGCTGAATCAAGGGAGTACCCAAGTGCTTGAAACATAAATTTAGAGAAATGTGTAACCCCAGGCAAATGTTACATTAGAGAGGAACCTATTTTATACAAGAGACCAAAAGCCAAGAGAAACTTTTGCAGCTTATATTACTGACTTGAGAAACAAGGCTAAAACGTGCAGGTTTGGTGATTTGAATGATGAGCTGATAAAAGACAGACTTGTGTGTGGTGTAAATAATGCTGCAGTGAGAAAAATGCTGCTTCATGATAGTAATTTAACTCTGAGCAAAGCTATTGAGATTTGTCAAATCCATGAGCTCACAGAAAGGCACACAAGTATGCTTGCAAGTGATAAAAGCATGATTTCAGCAGGCTCCAGAGCAAATGTAGACAGCATGCAGCATGTAGGTAGCAGAAACAGGCCTAAGCACATGGCAGCTGCACCCCCTGTGGGATTTCCAGGGAAAGCCCGTAGCTTTCCAGCAAGTTCTAAGACTAGCTCAGTAAAACAGACATGCTCAGTGCAGTGTAAGGGTGAGTCAGCAAGACCCAAGTCAAGTTTTATTGTCAACTGTTGTAACTGTGGTGCTGATCATGAGTGTAAAAGGGAAAGTGCTTAGCATTTGTTCAGCAATGTCACATGTGTAAAAAATGGAACCATTTGGGTAACTCGAAAAAGCAAGCTGATCATGTAGAAAGCTACAACCCTACTTTCTATGTAGATGGTATATCAGTGGTTGGTAAAAAGATTAAAACAGTAGATTTGTTGACAAAGAATGAAGTGTTTTTTACTGTCCTGATCAATGGTAAACACTAGGAGCTCAAAGCAGACACTGGTTCAAAGTGTAATGTTATGTCAGCAGAAACATTTGCTAAAGTGAGAGATGGTGAGCAACTTAATTTGGCTAATTGTGCGAAACTTGTTGCTTATGGAGGGGAGGAAATTCAAACCAAAGGCTTAGTAGTGCTTTCATGTTATTTGGCTGGGAATAGCTACAGCTTGCAATTCTATGTAGTTTGAAGACCTGTGCAATCATTGTTAGGTCTCAGGGACAGTTTGAGAATGAAACTGCTTTCTTTTACCAAAGAAGTCCATCATGTAAGCACATGTCCTAGTTCCAGTTTCACCAATACCATTTTCTCAGAGTATGCTAATGTTTTTATGACAAGCTAGGCAAACTTTCAGCTGTGTACTCCATGAAAGTAGACCCAGAGGTCAGTCCAGTGGTAAGACTAGCAAGGAGAGTTCCAGTAGTTATGCAGAACAGAGTCAAGGCCCAGATGGATAAAATGGTGCCGCAAGGTGTAATTTGTCCAGTTACAGAACCAACTGAGTGGGTGTCTTCCATGGTAGCTGCTCATAAAAAGAACTCAGGATATGTATTGACCCAAGAGAGTTGAACAGAGCATTAAAGAGACCTCATTATCCTAAGTGTACAGTCAAGAAACTCACAGCCCTGATGCCAAGTGCCACTGCTTTTTTTCTGCCCTGGATGCAATGTGTTCATTTTGGCAAGTGATGCTTGATCGCAAATCTTCACTACTGAATACATTCAGTACTCCATCTGGTAGATATGGATTTCTTAGGATGCCTTTTGGTATAAATTCTGCAAGTGAAGTCTTTAAGCATGCAATGGAGCAAATTTGTTCGGGTTATCCATGTGCCATAATAGTAGATTTATTGGTTGGAGGCAATGGTGAAGCAGAGCATGACAGAAACCTCAAGAAAGTTCTAGACAGAGCAGGTGAAGTGAACTTGAAGCTCAATCCTCTGAAGTATAAATTCAGACTACCAGAAGTTACATGTGCAGGTCATTTATTCACTAGCACTGGCTTACGACCTGACCCATCCAAGCAAGCAGCCATTCCTTGAGATGCCAGCCCCGGACAATGTCCAAGCCTTACAGCATTTACTTAGTATTTTTAACTATTTGGGCAAGTGTATACCTGACTTCGGTGAGTTGACAGCACCTTTGACAGAGGTGACATGCAAAAATGTTCCTTGGTCATGCTTGGAATAGCACCAGAGAGCATTTGATACTCTCAAAAAATACTATGATGTCAATAAACCAGTAATTCTTTCTTGTGATGCTTCAAAGTTTGGTCTTGGTGAAGTTATTCTTCAAGAAGGCAGACCAGTAGCCTATGCATCTAGAACTTTTACCCAAACTGAAATGTAGTATGCTCAGATTGAGAAAGAACTTTTGGCAACTGTGTTCGCATGTTTGAAGTTCCATGATTATATTTATGGCCGAGCTATTCAGATTGACACTGATCATCAACCTCTGGTCACTATTTTAAAGAAACCTGTGCATACAGCTCCAGCAAGATTACAAAGAATGATACTCAAATTACAAAAGGACAACTTCAAAATGGTCTACACAAAAGGCAAACTTCTTTATCTGGCTGATATCTTATCTAGATCACCCAGAAATATAATGGAGCAGCTTGATGCAGAGTTTTGACATCAATGTCATGGAAGTGTGTATTTTTTTTACCATGAGACTTGATGAGCTGAGAGATCATAAGATGACTGATCCAGTATTGCAAAAGCTCAACCATTTCATTAATGTTGGATGGCCGTCAATGCAATCTTGTGTACTGTTAGAAGGGCAACCTTATTTTCCTTATGGAGATGAAATGTTGATGGAAGAGGATATCATTTTCAAAGGTCCTAAAGTTGTCGTTCCTACTTCCTTACAACATGAATATATCCAGATTTTACATCGTGGCCCCCCAGACTCTGATTCTACCAAAAGAAGGGTGAGAGGACTAGTATTTTGGCCTTCTCTGTCAAAAGATATTGATAAAGTGCTTTCATCTTGTTCAGTATGCAATAGTACTAAACCTGCATTGGAAAAAAGAGCCACTTCAGCTAAGCCAAATTCCTGAACTACCTTGGTCAACAGTAGCCACTGACATATTCAAGTGGAACAATCAGCATTACTTAGTGTTGGTAGGCTCTTATTTGAACTGGTTTGAGATCGATCTGCTACCTAACCTAATGTCCAGTACAGTTATCACTAAGTTAAAGCGTCATTTCTCAGTCCACGGTAGTCCACATAAACTTATATCTGACAACGCTACCCAGTTTACCAGTTAGTTGATTCAGAAATTTGCAGAAGAGTGGGACTTTGTTCATTTTACTAGCAGTCCAGAATACCCACAGTCAAATGGCCTGGCTGAGCATGCAGTACAGAGTTCAAAGCAATTGTCATAGAGGTCAGAGTGTGACAATACCAATATCTTTTTGAATTTACTCAGTCTCAGAAATATACCCTGTGACAACCTACTTGGCTCACCTGCTCAGTGACTTCTATCTAGTCAAACCAGAACAACCTTGCCTATCAATTCTATCTTGTTGGTGCCTAAAGCTAAAAACAACAGAGCAATCAAAGCCCACCTGTTCAGAAAATGTTCTTTTCAGAAGTCCAGCTATGATAAAATGAGCAGATATCTTCATCCATTGAAAAAAGGAGAGGCAGTGAGGATGCAAATGGCAAAACGCTTTGACTGGATTGGTCAAGTGACAGGTATATGTGCTGAGCCGAGATCCTACTTCGTCAAATCAGGAGGTATATAATATAGGGGGAACTGTAGGCATCTCCTTCCTGTGTCAGAATCAGTATCACAGCATCGTACCTGTGATACAGGCTCTAGATCTCAGAGCAATCCAGACATTGTTCCTATTGAAGAACATGTCTCAACACCTTCTTCCATTCCTGATGATGTCCCAGATGTCCCCAAAGTTGAACATTCAGTAAAGACAGTCCCCTTTGCTAGACCTAGTTCTATTTTTTTATGTCACATGATTTGGTTGCATTTCCAGACCCAGTGTGAAATACACAGCAACCTGGACATGATTGTTTATGTGTATTTAGTTTTGTATAATTGCATGTCAAAGGATTATTTCTGTACAATTGCATGTCAATCAATGTTGTCATTAATGCAGGAGCTATTTCTCAAAAAGGGAGGATGTAGAAAGTACAGTTGTGTAACTACCATAAATGTAGATGTTCGAGTGTATTCACTGTTGCAGTCATTACACTTGGGTTATCCTGCTGGCAGGCTAAGTCCTGGTCCGACGTCGGTTGCTGTCACCGATTCCCTGAAGTCAGTGCACCAGGGGTATAAAAGATGCAGCCGATGCCATTTTCTTCAGTTTTTTTTGCCCCAGATGTCAGGTGCCCCCAAAAGGGTAGGCTAAAAAATTCTGATCATAAAAAAGCATGCACATAACCTTCATCTACAAGCAAATACACCACATAGGTTGTATAGAATAGAAAAGTACAGATAAGTCCCAGCAATGAAAGGGGGATGGTGGGAGGGTAACCTGGACTGCAACAGTGAATACACTCGAACATCTACATTTATGGTAGGTACAGAACTGTACTATGTTCATCGTATTTCACTGTTGCAGTCATTACACTTGGGTTGAATCCCAAAGCTGAGGTTGGGTGGCTGGGCCTAAATAGAATTAGGAGTGGCTATGAGGCCCTGCAGAACTGCAGTGGCAAAGCCTGCTCTGGATTTAGAGTAAAGAGGTAAGTGGTAGTGCTTTGTGAAAGTGTGCACTGAAGTCCAGGTTGCAACCTCCAAAATGTCCTTGGTTGGTACTCCTCTGAGGAAGGCTGCTGAAGTGGCTGCTGCTCTGGTAGAATGTGGCCTAATGCCCTTAGGCACTGATTTGCCATGTTGTGAATAGCAGAAACAAATGCAGTGGCCTATCCATTTTGAAATAGTCTGCTTTGAAATAGCTTTTCCTTGCGATCTTGCAGCATATGCCACTAAGAGTTGCTCAGTCTTTCTGAAAGCTTTAGTTTTGTCCAAGTAAAAGCGTAGCTGTCTGTGTATGTCCAAAGAATGTAGAAGTCTCTCCCCTTTATTCTGCAGGTTTGGATAAAAGGTAGGCAAATGTATGGTTTGGTTAACAGCCACACTGGACACTACCTTAGGCATAAATGTTGTGTTTGTCCTTAGAGAGACCCTGTCCGGGTGGAAAATAATAAAAGATTCCACAGCCATTAGTGCCTGTAACTCTGAGACTCTTCTTGCTGAAGTTATTGCTAGGAGAAGATCTGTTTTCCATGATAAGTATTTTATCTCAGCTGTATTGGCTGGCTCAAAAGGAGGAAGTGTGAGTTTTTCCAAGACAAAATTGAGGTCCCATGCAGGTATTGGAGCTCTCCTTGGAGGTCTTATGTTTTTGGCCCCTCTGAGATACTGCCTTAGCAGTGGATGAGAGAAAATAGGTGGGTCCGTATTGTAATGAGCTGAAATGGCAGAGGCATGGATCTTAATTGATGAGAAGGATAGGCCTTTGTCCAGCATCTCAGTTAGGTATTGTAAAATCTGAGGAATATTTGGAACAAGCGTGTCAATTCCTTGTGCCTGGTTTCAAGCACAGAATCTCTTCCATTTTTCTGCATAAGATTTTCTGGTGCTGGGCCTCCTGGCCTCCAAAATAACATCCATAACTGCTTTAGAAAGAGGTATGCTCTGAATGGTTACATTATCTTCCATGCAGCCAGATTTAGGGTTCTGAGTTGGCTGTGTAGGATCTGATTGTTTTGTTGGGTCAGCAAATGAGGAATTTGAGGTAATTTCCAGGCTGGGCCTTGAGACAAGCTCTTTAGGATTGGGTACCAGTGCTAGCGTGGCCAGTCTGGGGCAATCAGGATCATTATTGGCTTCTCTTGTCTGACCTTTAAGAGTACCTTGGGGAGGAGAGGCAGAGGAGGGAAGGCATATACTGAAAGGGCTTTCCAGCTGAATGAAAGGGCATCCACTTTCCATGCTTGTTTGTGATAAGTCCGAGTGCAGAATCTCTGTAGCTGGCAGTTGTGAGGGGAGGCAAATAGATCTATGTCTGGGCATCCCCATTTCCCTGTTATCATTCTGAAGATTTGTGGATCTAGTTTCCACTCATGAGGATCCATGAGGTTTCTGCTTAGTTCATCTGCCAAAGCATTTGTCTTTCCTGGCAGGAATTGTGCTTGAAGGTGTACTTGATAAGTCAATGCTGTGTTCCACAAAGTCATGGATTGTCTGCAGAGGAGGTAGGAATGTGCGCCTCCTTGCTTGTTTATGTACCACATGACTGTAGTATTGTCCGTCTTTATCAGCAGTTGTCCTGGATGAAGTAGGTCCTTGAAGGCTGTCAGGGTATTCTGTACAGCTAGCATCTCTTTTTGATTGATATGAAGATGCATTTGGCTTGTGGGCCATGTGCCCTGAATAAATTTTCCTGCCATGTGTGCCCCCCAGGCATAATCTGATGCATCTGTTATTAGTGTCTGCCTGGCTGTGGGTAAAGCGAATGACTGTCCCTTGCTGTGATGACAAGCCTGTGCCCACCATCGAAACTCCTGTTGCAGGCAGGGAATGAGAGTAATTAATGTTTCCAGGCTGTGGCAATATTGAGTCCAAACACTTTTTAGATACCATTGTAGTTTCCTCATATGCAGTTTTGCATATGGAATTAGTAGAATGCAGGATGCCATGTAGCCCAGAGCCTGCAGAATTTTTCTTGCAGATAACTAGGTTTTTGTTGCCATGTTTTCGAAGTAAGTAGTCAGTTGCCTTTGTTTGTCTAGCATGAGATAAGTCATCTGGGCAGTTGTATTTAAGCTTGCACCCAGGAATATTATCTCTTGAGAGGGTACTAGTTTTGATTTATTTTCGTTTACTGTGTACCCTAGGCAAATTAGTAATCTTTTTACAAACGCCAGATGCTTTAGTAGAATGACTTTGGTCTCTGCTTGAATAAGGCAGTCGTCCAAGTAGGGAAATATTTGAATTCCTCTTTGTCTGCAAAAAGCAATTACTGGTGCCAGGCATTTTGTGAAGACGCTGGGTGCAGTAGATAAGCCAAAGGGCAGTGCAGAGAAATGGTAGTGCATTGAGCCAGCTATGAATCTGAGGTATCTTCTGCAAGATTGTCTAATTGGGACATGCACGTATGCCTCTTTGAGGTTCAAAGTTACAAGCCAAGCTTTCTTGCCCAACATGGGCAGAAGCTGCTGCAGAGTCAACATTTTGAATTTTGGAATGTCCAGAAAAGTATTTAGAATAGATAGGACCAAAATTGGTCTCCAGCTGTTGTCCTTTCTTGGTACTAAGAAAAGTCTTGAGTAAAATCCTTGTCCCTGCTCTTGTTGTGGCACTGGTTGAATAGCCCTCATGTCCATGAGAGATGAAACTTGTTTTTGTGCCTCTGCCCATTGATTGTGTGGCAGGTCTGGCATACCTTTTGCCTTTGGAAGGGTGTGAAAGTGGAACCTGTAGCCCTGAGAGACTATATTTAAGACCCATTTGTCCTGGGTGATCCTGTGCCAATTTTGTGAAAAAAGTGCTAGCTTTCCCCCTAAGGGAGCTGCCAAAAGATAAGTGCTTGGCCTTGGCAGAGGGAAGTCATTGAGACTGTTTCCTATAAGGCTGTGATTTGTCTTCGCTTTTGGAGGTAGAAGCACCCCATTGTTTGGGCCTGTATGAGCCCTGGGGCTGTTGCCTGCCTCTAGGGCATCTGACTCTGCCTCTTTGTGGCCTGTCTGACACTGGAAAGGACCAATTCTTAGAAGGCCAGTTCCTGCTAAATCTGGGTGGCTGTACCTGTAAGAAATCCTTTACTGTCTGCATAGATTTAGCTTTATCCTCCATTTTCTTCAACACCTCTTCTGCCTTAACACCAAACAAAGTATCATGCTGTAATGGAGCATCCAATAATTTTGCTTTAACATGATCAGGCAGATTCTGTTCCTTTAACCAAGCATGCCTTCTAATAACAGAACCTGTAACAGCGGCCCTGCACAAGGCCTCCAGTGAATCATAACCAAATTGCAAAGTATGTTTTCCCACTGTTTAGCTGCATGCAATAAATCCTGCAAATCTTTGTTCTCAGAACATTCAGAATTTGTCAACATTTTTTGTTTTAACAAAGACATTAAGTATTGCTGATATTTGAGCATATGAAACTGACAATTTAAAGCCCTTACAGCCAAGGTAGCAGAAGTGTAGACTTTTTTCCCCCCAT
The DNA here is from genome assembly GCF_019279795.1 of Protopterus annectens. Classification (NCBI taxonomy): domain Eukaryota; kingdom Metazoa; phylum Chordata; order Ceratodontiformes; family Protopteridae; genus Protopterus; species Protopterus annectens. The sequence continues at coordinate 308,522,425 of NC_056746.1, read as the reverse complement.
CTGTCCAGAGCCCTAAAATCTATCTGAGGGGACAGGGTTTTTAGCAGTAGCAGCCTTGACCCCTTTGGGACCCTGTGAGATAGTTTATGGGTCAGCAGCAGGGTTTTTATATAGAAATTTATGGGAATCTGGAACCCTGTAGTATCTGTCCAGCTTAACAGGTGCAGGAGGTAAAGAGTCTGGAGACAGGCCGGACTCTGAAAATACATCATCTACTATGTCTAGAACAGGAGGAATAGCAAGAGGTTTGTGCTGAGGAAGTAACAGAAAGTCTCTAAGCCTTTTCTTAGAATCTGAATAATCTTGGCTCTCCCAGTAGAAATGCTCCCTCATGGTATGCAGGGTTTCCCCAAATGAGTAATCCTCAGGAAGAGAAGCTGAAGGAATAGAATCTTCAGCATCAGAATCCTCATAGGGAGGAATAGAATGTCCCTGCTCTGAAGAGGAATCAGAGGAAATGGAAACCTGATCAGAGGAATCATATTCAGTATCTTGCCTAGGCCTCTTTTCAGGAGGGGGATGGGAACCCCTGATCAAAGTAATTAGGTCTTCGGCCATTTTGAGCATCTGTTTCTTAGGCATAGAAGTCTGTCCTAGAGAATGCTGTACTTGTTTCCTTGTCTTTAAAATTGCTTTAGACTTTGTCTTGGATGCTGAAGTAGGCTTTATATAAAGTTGTGTAGGTCTGAAAACACCCTCAGAAGCCGATGCCTGCTCAGTGGCTCCGGACCCATCTGAAGGATTGATTTCCGAAGGGCCAATACCTTGAGTATCCAGAGGCCTAGTTGTCTCCACGTGGGAGTCAGAGGTGGCCTGTGGCTCTGAGCTAGCGGGAGCCAGGGGCTGTGAAAGCACCTCACTGAGCACCAGCGAACTGGCGACTGGCCTAGATGATGCTTCGTCATCGGTTTTGGACCTTGGATGCCTGTCCTTTTCTTTATCCTTGCGCTTTTTATGAATTCCGGTCGTCGGTTGTTCCAACGGCATTATATAGTTAAACCTTCGGCCAAATTAATGAAAAGCAAAATCGTACCGACGCTTTATAGTGCATTGGTTAAATCTAGCACAAAACCGACAACTAGCAACGTCGTGATCAGGGCCTAGGCAAGGAATACAGTAAGAAAGAAAATCCTTATGAGGTATTTGCTTCCCACAAAAAATACAATTGTTAACTTTTTCTGACATCGGTCTGGAGCAAGAAAAAAGTTTCCCCAGTAGGGTACTTAGCTTTATTGAAGACTTTGGATCTGAAATTCAATTTTGAAAATCTCCAGAGTTGGCCGACCGGCACTTGCGAACTGCTTTTGCTTCAGGCACCGCGCGGTAAGAAAGACTGAAGAAAATGGTGTCGGCTGCATCTTTTATACCCCTGGCGCACTGACATCATGGAAGAGGCGACAGCAACAGACGCCGGACCAGGACTTTGGAATTCAGGCCGACTGCGGGTAGCCTGCCAGCAGGATAACCCAAGTGTAATGACTGCAACAGTGAAACACGATGAACATCAGTGTGCATGCTGTATCTTTAAGAAGCATTTCCAAGTGTAGCATGTGCATATAAATAGTGAGCACGTGCAGGCAGCAGTGCCATTTTGAGAGGGCAGCCAGAGTGTGGGCATGTATGAGTGTGGTAGTCAGTCTGTTTATAAGTTTATCTAAGTTTAAGTTACTAAGCCTCAATCCTGATGTGTTTGTATATAATAAAGCTGCTTGAACAGAACCCACAACTGTTTGCCTGTTTTATCCTGACCAGACGAGCGACACTGATCACACAACCTGTTAGGATTCTGCTTGCAAATATACAGATTTGTCTTATTTCTCTGTCTTTCTTAGTACTTCATCAGTTATCTGAGCATACTGTGAGACATTCAAGTGTGTAAGGCATTCAATATCCTTGGCCTTAAAATATATGCGGAAATTAACTCAGTGTTATATGATATGGATTTGTCAGCAATTATAGGCCTGGCTGGATGGCACAAACAGCCATATACTGTTCTTTTAGGGATCTATTGTTGAGTTACTGTTAAAGCACAAACAAGGGTACATTGCTCTTGTGGGGGCTCATGTAATGTTATGTCACAAACAAGCATAGCCTGTTCTTTTGTGGGTAACCAAGGCTGTTACTGCTGTGGCACAAACAAGGATGTGATGCTCTTGTTACTCTCCTTGTTTTACTTCCTGCCTGTTGTTTGATCTTGGGAAGAGCTGTTCAGTAAGAAACTGCAATGTGTATCAGTACCATCTAACTTCTCTCTTTATGGATTTTCCAGTACAAAGGTGCAAAAATAAGGCCATGTAGTGAGCATCAGTACACTTCAGAGGTAGGACTGTGTGAATCTTTGACCTCTGAGGCCTAGTACTTACTAATGGACACATATGAGTACAGTACTCTGCTGTCACATGTTAAAGTACTTTTTGCACAAATCCACAGCACTATTTACTTAATTACTGTTCCAACTTACTAAATACAGGGATATGCCATAATATCATTCAAAAACTACACTCTAGGTTCAGAACTTACCTTGTAAGTGCATCACTGAACACATTATGAGCTCAGGGCTGTCTCTGTCTGATGCAAGCAGTACACAGCCGGTACATGGGAAGGTACAGATTGTGTGAGTTGCTGGGCATCGATTTTACTATGTGTGTGAGTAGGAGAAAGGTATTAGGCACCTTGGTGGTCAGAGAATATGGTATGCATTGTCTTTTAGCTGAAAGAAGGGCATACTGAGTATGCCTATGTCTGCTTGCAGGCAAGGCAGCTGGTGGTTCCCCCCCTCTGAGCACTCCTCTGACCTAGGCATTGGTGGGGGATGTAGGCCCCTTCCCTAGCTGATCTTGCTGCAGCTGTTTCCACACAATCAGATTGTGTACATGTCTTTGGATTATACTGCAGAGCTCCACCAGATGTATCTAAGCACCGGAACCATGACTTCACCAGCCTAAACACATGCTCTATGATGTTTCTGGTTTGGGTGTGTGACTCATTTTGGCATTGTTCCATGGGTGTGTGTGCACTTCTGATGGGTATCATCATTCAGGGTTCCAGTGCACAGCCAGCATCCCCTAGTAAATGGCCCTGTGGGATGTCCCCCCAGCAAACATCGGATACAGCTGTGATGTGTGCCAGATATGGGAGTTATGATAACTGCCAGGGTTGCCAGATACACATTCAAGATTATTCCCTGGGCATTGCACACAACTTGGCAGTTGATGAAGTGGTATCCATTATGGTTTAGGTAGATTCTAAACTGTTCACCAGATGGTGCCTTGATGTGTACATGAGTGCAATCTATGGCACCCAGTACTCCAGAGTAGTGCACTACAGGGTAGAACTGCTGCATATTGCTAACCCTCTCCTCAGAACTATGGGGAAAATATATGTGCTCACTGGCATGTATGAGCATAGCATCCAGGAATTGTTGGAGGATCTTGGATGCTGATGCCTTTACAAACCCATCATGTCCCCAGTTTGTCTTGAAAAGTACCTGCAGCTAATATTCTAAGGGCTACACATACCTTAGTTTCCACTGGAATGGGTTCCCCTCGATTGGTTCTGGCTCTGAGATGAGGGTAGCAGAGCTCACAAAATTTCTGTAAGGTGTCCCTGTCCAGTCTGTAGCGCTCTACAATCTCCAGGTCATATAGTGTCTGATAAGTTACCTTGGACCTGAACACTCTTTTCCTACTTGACTTAGACCTGTTGTCATCAGCACCAGTTACATTGATTGCAGCCTGTAGCACATGCAAATGTAGAATAACTGCAGCAGATCCCTATCATTGTGTCAGTTAAAATGTCCTTGTCTCTACTCCAGTGGTATTGAAATATTTATGAAAACAAGAATGGAGGTTACATGGATGCTTTATAGCATGTTGAATAGCTGCACTGTGTTGGATTGGTTCATGAAGATGGGATTCACTGCTTATACTGTAATTAGCACCTATTACACACACCTGCTGCTTGTTCATCATTGTGCCAGGTGCACCCAGTGCAGCTATGTATAAATAAAGTAAGCCCGGCAAAATTGTAATTGCTTTCCTCCATTCTCGTGATATCACGCAAACATTAGTATAAAAAGGAAAGCTTGCTCACTCTGTACTTGAACCCAGGACCTTTTGCACTCTAGCCTTACACATACATGTGGTGCCGCAGGACTATTTACAAGGCAATCAGCACAAAAGCTGCTATTCATTCCTCCACTGTGCGATGGTACAATAGATGCACCATCACACAAATGAGGACATTAAAAAATGTACATAAATTATTTGAAATGGACAGAGAAGACGCATTTTGCAATAAAATTCTGAGAATGACATACAACCTGTGATTTGTGCATAGCTTGCATGCACCTTCACCCTCCACAGACTGACCTGTACAACTTTGAAAGTGTAATCTGACACAAACCCCTTGATGTTATCACTCACTGTTGACATCCATTGAAAACGAAAACACGGTGGAAGTGCCTACACAGAGTGAACATCCCTACAGGGTTACTCTTTTTTTGGATTCAGAAATACCAATGAGTTTTTACTTAATTTGCATCTTTACCATGCTGACAGCCTGGAATCTACATAGTTAGTAGCCGTGTCAGTGGAGAAACTCCACAGTGTTGTAAACACAAGGGAGGTTATTCCTTTGCCCATATACATGCTACACACTACATATGCTTACACTACAATATAATAATCTGTTTCAGGATGCTCAGACATTGTAGCAGCTTGCATTACATGCAATTACATTTTCTTTTGGGCGTGGGGGTCAAAGATGCATTTACGTCATGACCCTTATAAATGTATTTTTTATTTTGTAACTGTGATATTCTAACATCGACAGTGTGTAATTAGGTCATACTATGTGTGGGGTTACATATTGAGGTCAGTCTGTACAAATTTTAAGAGCTTTTACTTGCTCTTTTTTCCATGCAGACTCCTTTCCATGGCTGTATTTGGAAAGTTTCCGAATACATGGCCAACACACAGAGTCTATATGGTTGCTTTACAGTTTGGTGAATCGCTCTACCATGTTGATTTGCTTCATTAGCATAAAATTCATCTACCTATGCTGTCATTTGCATGCCATGAAAGTTTCAGTATTTGCGTGTGAGCGTGTGCCACTTTGTGGAGTTTACTGAATCTAAAACTTGTCGCACCCATGTGTACAATGTGTCACAACATGTACACGGTAAAAATTATTGTGGCAGCTTTTGTGTATCTCCCCCGATATTTATGATTACTTTCTTTCTGGCTAAGTAAAGCAACAACATTATTTAATTTGTACTTTCTGTATCTCATTTTACAGTGATCTCTGTTACTCATTTGTATGGCATGATATACATTATCATTTGCAAAAGCATGTTTTTCTCATGCTGCAGTCATTCTGCCACTTTGAAAGTGCTGTATTATTGGCATTTTTCCCAATTTATTGATGAGATTCAGAAATACTGACTGCAGGCTAGTTCAGTATTAAATATAATTGTTTCCATAGTTCAGCATGGCCCATAGCTACTTAAGCATGTATCAGAAAGGGCATGGCACAGCATGCCAATGAAAGGTCTGCACAGCAGGTTAGTGGCTCTATAAAAAAGGCAGGAGTCATGCTAGGAGCTGTAGAAAATTAGCTGTACCGATATACTTCATGTGATCAGTGCCACAGGAAATCTAAGGATGCATTCAGATACTTTGCCGTCTCATACACACAAGAAGCAGCTCATTTCTGCAACTCAGGCACACAAGCAGGCCACCCGGCCAGCACAACAAAGTATCAGCACATATCATCATATAAATAAAGCTAAAGGTGGAGATAGAAAAGGGAGAAATAGCAAACAGAGGTAAACAGACAAGGGTAGTTTAGGAAGCCAAGTGCAGGAGCATGACAGTTATATGTACAGCTGTGGGGGAAGTGTGGTAGGAAACTCAATGCAAAGGCATGACAATTATATGTCCAGCTGTAGAGAGGGAACTGTGGCATGGGCTGCAGCACAAGGATATGACAGTTACATGTGCAGCTGTGAGGGAACTCTGGTTGGGAACACAGCACAAGGGCATAACATTTACAAGTCTATCAGGGAAGAAGACTGTGGCAGGGAGGGAGACTGTGGAAGGGATCATAGAAGAAGGGCATTACAAATACATGCTGAGCTATGGGGGAACAGTGGTATGGAACACAGAACAAGGGCATGACAGCTATATGTGACTAGAGAAAATGGCATGAAAGTTACATGTGCACCTCCAAGATATGCACACTGTGGCCTTCATCAGCTAATCAGAGGATATGGTACAGAAGACATAATGACACCTCCATATAGATGAAGGCATAGCTATGCATATGAAGGGTGGGGAGAAGAACAGGGTATGCATGATTATTCAGGCTGTTAAGTCCGTGTTTCAGAACTGTGGTCACTAGTAACATGTCTGTTAGTGCTGTTGGTATACCATGAGGAAATGGGCACAGCATGATAACACACAGGTAAAGTGCCATCAAATTGGAAGGGGCATTGCATATACATATGGGCCAGCCAAGGACAGCTTGTGCACAGACTCACGCATTAACTGACACAAGAAGCTCACAGATATACATATCTTAGCATGGGCTAATGAGAGAGACAATGACTAGAAAAGTCAACAACCAGGAGACTGATGTACCCTATATCAAGACATTATATCAGACATGATATGTGCTTCTTGGATAAAAGTAAAACAGGTAAGGCAGTCCTGGACCAGGTGTAGCAAGAAGTGATGCAGAACATTGATGCTGTGACCAGAGTACAGATGGAATGAAGGGTAAGTGGTATGCTAGTGCATGCCAAGACCAAGGTACAGAGTATTTCTAGGGACATTCTACCACACAAGAGGTGGACCACCCACATAGAAGCAACTAACAGAGGTGGAAGAGTCCCTGTTATCCATCACAGAGGGATGGTGAGTGGATCATAATACCTGACAGTAGCTTAGATGGTAGAGGGCTGGACTGGGGGTGACTGCCTAAATGTCTTTAGGGGATGCACCAGGTTAATAACAGCAGGTACATTTCTGTGATCTGTAATGACCTGCATGTGAAAGAGAAATATTCAGCAAAACACCAGTACATATATATCTTCTCTAGGTTCATCTGGGCTGCACCTGCAAAGCCCTACATCACAGGGTGTGTATGTGCCAATATGGTGTCACAGATTGTCATATACCACTATGTGTGCTGCATGTTTGGGTGTCTGTGGCATAGGTTACACTCATGCCACAGGTATGTTAATTTTATACCTTCACAAGTCCACCATTAGAGGATGCTACATGGCTGATGTCAGCAGATCACCTCTAGCTGGTGATGAAGGCAGCATTCACATGGCAAAGTTAGACAAGTCTGTAGCACTGTCAGCAGTACTAACCCTGGAGAGCTCACACACATACCCACATACAATATGATGGTGCATGTGTAGGCCAGACATCTAGTCTCACTAGTGCTTACCATTGGGCATTCTGGTACAGTAAAATATGCCCAGACTTCTTTCTGTCATCCTTACTGCCTCTGATATGTGTACGTGCATTCTGGAAGATATACATGTTGGGGTGGATCTTTTCCCTGACCTGAGTATAGCACTGAACATCAGTCAACATATATACAGTCCAGTGATCCAAGCACAGATGAATGGTACGCACAGCATGGTGACAGTGGTGAGTGTGGTGAATGGCCTGTGTGACAACATGGAGCACCTTCATGGCCTTCAGAGATAAATGCTACGCACAGCATTGTGACAGTGGTGAGTGTGGTGCATGGCCTGTGTGGCAATATGGACCACCTGTATGGCCTACACAGATGAATGCTAGACACAGCATGGTGACAGTGGTGAGTGTGGTGCATGGCCTGTGTGGCAAAATGTAATACCTGCATGGCCTGCATGATGACATGAAGTGCCTGTTTAGTAACATGTAGTCAGGGACTTGGGGACACACATAGACAGCAATCTAGCCTTTGACCATCGTGTGTCTACAGTAGTTAGGAAAGTATTCTATGTTGTGCAACTTATAAACAAAGGTAAGGCATTTTGGTCCAAGAAAGTCATTGTACCTGTTTTCAGCATTCGTCAGACCTGTCATTAAGTACAACAGCCCCTTTGCTACATACCTAACCAGGCATATCCAACAATTGGAAGGTCCATAGAGGTTCCTCACTAAAAGAATACAGGGCATAAGTAACGTCCTTTGCAGACTGCCTCAAGCCCCTATCCCTGTATTCTTTCTCCTACAGGTTGTTGAGGGGAGATCTATGCCTGGTATACAAGGCACTGTCAGACCCCATTTTGATGGACCTCCTGCATATCTGCAAAACAAGAATTACCCATTCTAAATACTTAAACTTTGCCTGCTCCTGCCTCAATCCAGGCTAATTGTAACCTTTTACTTCTCCTACCTCCCTCTATTCACTCAGTCTTTAATCCCCTATACCCACCATCTCTCCTACTCAATCATCTGCCTGCCTCTTCATACCTCTCCTCTCAACTAGGCAACCAGAAATAAAATCTATACTGAGCATCTACCTATCTATTAACTTACTTTCTCACCTGTAAATAAGAAACTCTCTACTAGAAACACTTGCTGTTGTCACTTCTCTGGCTCCTCAAGCCAGCAGCTGTCTTTCTGTTAAATAAAATCAGATGCTTAAATGTATATTACAATGAAAATGTATACTAGCTTCCTAGCTATGCCTGTATTTACCTGTAATAAGTTGCATTACTGAATTGTTTAGTGTTTTAAATAGTGGAGCTTTTCTCCCCGGGTCTCTGCTGAAAACGGGCTTCTGGCCCAGTCGGACATTACCCGGTTAACAAATGTAATAAATAATAAATAAAATAAATAAATATAAATAGGACCTGCTGGAGAGACAGGTATGCGTTCCAGAGGCTACTTCTTCTGTGGAACAGGCTCTCCCATCCATGTGAAGCAGAGTTCCTCCCTGACATAATTCAAGTGTAACTTGGACAATTTGATAGGAAACAGGAATTTCATCCCTGGTTTGTCACCTGTGTCTCTAATGGACATAGGCAGCCTGGAAATGGTTCATCTACCAGGCCCCTGCTTGTAAATATTTCATCTCCAAAGCCCCTGCTTACACTTATCAAGGATATGAGAACTTGTCAGAGATCTGGGATGCATGTCTAGGCCTTGTCGTCATTAGGCTAGCAAACATCTATGAACCTAAGAACCTATAATGTGTGTAGTTCTTGTTGCCTCATAGTGGAGAACATTGCATTGCTGAAAACAGAACAGAGGGAAGTAATTACAATGATGAGGAGGGATAAACTGTATGATATGCCAGATGAGGCTAAGAGAGTTCAAATTCAAATGCATAAAAAGTTAGAATAGAACAGAGGGGCCATGACAAGCACATCCAGGGGAAGAAGTTTAACATTAATATAAGAAAATACTTTTTCAAAAGACTGTGCTTGAGAAATGGACTCAGTCAGCAGATCTTGTAGTAGAAACTAAGGCAGCTGGGGCCTTTAGAATTCCTTAGATGGATTTTGTTTGTGTGTGTGTGTGTGTGTGTGTGTGTGTGTGTGTGTGTGTGTGTGTGTGTGTGTGTGTGTGTGTGTGTGTATGTGGGGGGGTGTCTTTGACTAGTTGTAACACTGGTCAGGCTAGAATGATTCACAGTGTCATCTGCTAGCTAATATAAGCCAGGGGTCTGCAACCTTCACTATCAAAAGAGCCATTTTTGTGCCCTCTCCTACCAAATAAAATTCACGTGGAGCCCCAAAATATTGACATTTTATTGATGTTTTTACCTGTTATAGCAAAGGAAAACACCAAACTCTTATGAAAAAAAATAACAAATAAAAACAATGATGCGTAGTCTTACTTTGAAATAAAACAAATAACTATGCAGGCCTGTTTGAGTCCTTCCCTTATTTGTGGAAAATCAATAAAATAAAAAGTAGCTCACTTTGAAATAAATAAAACATATAGCTGCAGCCTAACTAATAGCTTTCAGTGTGTGTGTGTGTGCGCGCACGTGTGTGTGTGTGTGTGTGTGTGTGTGTGTGTGTGTGTGTGTGTGTGTGTGTGTGTATAAAATGAATGGTAACAGAAACCATGTTATTCTAGCAAGTTTCTAAGTTTCTAAGACCAATATTTAAAATCTGTCCCTGTTTTTGTTCCTTTTTCCCCCCTTTATTTGTGGCTCTGTCCAGATTTCTTGTGGTAAGACTGAGAGATACGGAAACCTTTTAAGTGATGCTACTGCTGCCAGGGGATCACTCAATTGCTCTCAGTGTGTGTGTGTGTGTGTGTGTTTGTGTGTGTGTGTGTGTGTGTGTGTGATGCCACAGAGTGGCCACTATTTATTTACATATTATTATTTTTTTTTTAAAGATACATGGAGCCACTGCCTTGGGGTAGAAGAGCCGCTTGAGGGTCTAGAACCATGGGTTGCCGACCCTTGTGTAAGCAATGAAAATTAATGTGATTCTTGACTACATCAGCAGAGTCCTTATAGTATTATGCAGGTAAAACTACCATCATATTCAGTCATGACCAGTTGTGCGCAGGTAGCAGAAAGCAGCCCATTAGATAAAATGCACCAGACTATAGATCACCGAGTACATAACAAATGCAAGGGTAGAGAATGGAACCAATAAATATCATAGAAGATATTGACAACAAGGCTGTATGTTATCACTCAAGAGACAGAACATGAAGAGCAGCAACAGCTTGTTATTTCTGCTGTAGCTGCACAGTGTACAGATATACCTACTCACAGTTCTAGCCTACCTAAGTGTACCGTTACAGGCATAAAATAGACTATCACAAAAAAAGAATCCAACATTGGGTGCAGCCAGCACAAACTGTAACATGTAAAACAAAAACAAAACAAAACACAAAATGCTGGTACCAATGGCAACAGCACTTTATTAACTTAAATAAGCAAACAAGCACTTTCAAGATCATAGGTCCTTTATCAAGTGGTCAATGCAGCACCTGTGTGTGGGGAAGCACTTGTCTGATTATTTAAGTTAATGAAAGTGATGTTGTTGTTATTAGCATTTTTTTTTATCATGCAAAACTATGTTGGTATGTATTCCTGTAGTACTTTTTAAACAAGTAAAATTGTATTCACCCTTGGCATTATTACCCGAATATATTTACTTTGTTATGCAAATATGTTGCTTCCTTAAACACTAGTGCCACTTTTTTATTGTATTATTGACTGCTATTGACTGCTGATATTCTACTGACAAAGATGAATATTATGAAACACATGTAATCAGGACCAGCAGACCAAGACACCCAGTTTGCTAAGAGTAGTAAGTTGCTCTGATTTTCTATGATGTTGAAGTTAGTTAAACTGGTTGGTATTTGGAGGGGGGCAGCTACTATTTGGGGAAGTGTCAACAGGTTTATCCCACACTTTAAAACAACTTTAGTGTCTTGGCCATTAGGTCTGCTAGATTTACATGGATGGATCTTGTGGTGAAATCATTTGAAAGGATGAACCATATTTTAATTTTATATTTATATATATATTGACGTTTGATTACCAGGAAAGTCAGACAGGGTAGGTATCCATTTTCATTGCAGGGCTGGGAAGAAAATCTCCATAGTATTACAAAAAATATTTTAAGAACAATGATTTTACAATCTTCAAAAATAATACAAAGGCAACTACAGTTTAAATAATTATAACAAATTAGACATAATGTGAAAGCTTTGGTTAAGAATGGATACAACTTATATGACAGTGATTTAATATTTAAAGAAATCTTAGCCAGTTTATAGAGAAATTAAAGGTGACAGTATAATACAAACAAGGATTGCAATATGAAGTGAGACTAAAAACAGAGTTGTGGCATATTTAGAAAGAGAGTGAGGGGAGAGAAATTGATTGCAATAAGGAAGTGAGTGAAGAAGGGGGAGTACGGAGGTATAAGGTAATAAGGTATGAATAGTTACTTGTTTGCTTTTAGGAATGTAGTTCCTCCTGGGGTTGAGCAAAAAGAGAGTCAGATTTGGGCGGAGGAGTCTTTCAGAATGATTTTAAAGGACTGGAGGGAGGGTATTGACCTGATGGATACAGGAAAGGAGTTCCAGGCCTTAACATGGTATGAGTAAAGATCATTCTCAGCAGATTTGATAGGTTTGTGGACAGACAGAAGCTTTTGGTGATTGGATCTTAATGACTGATGAGGAGCATAGTCATGTAGAATGGTATTTAGTGCTGGACAAGTAGATGGATGCTAGATAATTTTACAGGTGATAAGAAGTTATATAGATGGGAGTTGATGTGTAATTCTAAGCATTTAGGCTTTTCAGTGCTATACAGTGGGGGTTCTGAAAGGGGTATTTGCAGGACATTTAGCCAGTTTATTATAGCATTGTTCAGGTTTTGATTTGTATGATACCTGGAGGTTAGTAAGGATGGGAGCAGTGTAAAGTAGTGAGGGGAGGAGGTAAATAGTGGAAAGTGTAGCTTTAGTTGCATTCATGAGAAAGTTTTTAGCTTTGTAAAGCCTTCTCAGTTTTTGATGAGTTTTTTTATGTAATTTGTGTGCATGCAAGTCAAATTTAAGATAATCATCCACTATCATCCCTAACAATTTGCTAAGAGAAGTTACTTTAATGGTTGTATTATTAAGAAAGATAATTTTAAATTTTGATTTTTCATGATAGATGGATTTTGGGGAAAAACAGAAGTAGTTTGTTCTTTTATTGGGGGGGGGGGGGGTTGAGTATGAGTTGTGAGTTATAAAGCCATGTTTCAGTGGCTGTTACGGCTTCCTGAGTAATTTTTTGGAGATGTGCTAGGTTGTCTGATGTGCATATGAGTGGGGAGTCATCTAAGTATTGTACTAAGGAGGCCTGTTGTTTAGATGTGTGGAGAGTGCTCGTGAGAATGTTAAAGTGGAGGAGACCAAGGACAGAGCCTTGTAGTACACTGGTGGTGACTGGCAGGTATGGATAGAAGGAGAAGCACCATTTTACTGACTCATACCTATTGAATAAGTAACTTTTTAACCATAGAACTTTGGGCTGAGATAGACTTAGTGAGGACATTTGAAGTAGAAGTTTGCTGTGACAAATTGTGTCAAGGCTTTAGACAAGTCTAGAAATAAAGAGGAGACTAGTTTGCTGTTATAGGTTCATAGGCTAGTACTAGGCTATTGGCCCTAGGGCCTATACAAGCCTAGCCATAACAATTCCCTGGCTATTTCTTCCCACAATATTTACTTCTCTGGACCCCTGTCTAGAAGGGTGACTGACATGATCCCCGGGATGAATTTCCTATCTCCCATCCAATTGTCAAGGTTCCTTTTGAAGAGGGCCAAAGAGGCGCTCTGCTTGACATGTATGGGCAGTCTATTCCAGAGTCTGGGGAGTCTCTGGGTCAGGAACCTATCCCTCCAGCATGTTTTGTTCATTGTGATTACAAAGTTTAGATCCCTGGAGCATGTGGCTCTGAGGGATTGGGATTTCTTTAAATGTAGCATGTCCAACAGCTCTGGGTTTGACATGGCCTTGTATGTTAAGCAGAGATCACCTCTGTGTAGACTATATGCCACAGAGTATAGCTGAAGTTTTTTTAGATGGTCAGCATAGGGCATCTGCATTAGGCCTGTGATTTTTTTTAATGAGGTATTTCTGCACCCTTTCCAGTTGTTGCAGATGTCTTGAGAGGTACATACCAAATGGGGCACTGTATTCTATAATGGGTCTAATGAGGGATGAGTACAGTGGGACAATGACCTCCTTTTTTCTGGATGAAAAGCCCTAAGTGATGAGGTGTGCCACATAGAAGGATTTCCTGACTGTTGTGGTGATGTGGTTATCGAAGGTGAGACCCCTGTCCACCTGTGTCTCCAAGTCTCTTATCAAACTTTCAGTGTTTATTGTACTGCCACCTATGTGGTAATTCATGGGTACATGCTTTATCCCAAAGGGGATAACTATACATTTCTTGGCATTGAGCTTGAGCCCATGGCTCCGGCACCAAGCATCTGTTTCTGTAAGACCCTTTTGTAGAATATCCACATCATTTGGGGATTCAATAATGGCTCCCAGTTTGCAATCATCTGTGAACTTTGTTAGCCAGAGTCCATTAGTGTTGGCCTGTGCTTCAGAGAAGTAGATGCCAAACAAGAGCAGTCTCAGGACTGAACCCTGAGGTACTTCACTTGTCACTTGTCTGGAGCTGGATTTGGAGTCGGCTACTTTTACAGTGTGGGTTCTGTTAGTAAGCCAGTTGGCAACCCATCGAGTGACGTAGGGATTAATGCCCAGCTTAGTAAGTTTATCTATGATTCCAGAGTGGGGGATAGTGTTGAAAGCCTTGGCAAGGTCCAGATAGGCTATGTGGACCGCTTTACCCTCATCCACATCTCTGGAGACTGATTCCAAGAAGTCAATCAGGTTCAGGAGACAAGATCACTAGCATTATTGACAGTATCAATAAAGGTTAGAAATACAATGTTAGTACTATGGGTGGGATGGAAGCCATGTTGTGTGGGTTCTAGGAGTTCTTCCTGCAGGAGTAGCAACTGCTTTTGAATTTTAAGTCTTTTAGAGTAGGGGGATAATATTGCTATAGGTCTAAGGTTAGTGATGTCTATTGAATTTTATCTTTGTTGAGGGATAATGTGCGATTTTTTTTCTAGTGAGAGGAAACATGGAATTCCTTGACTGATCTATTTATAACAATTGAGAGAGGATAGGCAATGCCAATTACTGCTATTTTAAGGAATTCACTTGGAGGATCATCAGATGAAGTAGGGCATGATTTGAGTTTAAGAGTAGTTTTAAATATGATGTGGACACATATTTGAAGGAGAAAGTAGATGTTGTGATAAATGGCTGTTGGGCAGGATCGGGATTAGATATTAGGAAATCCTCAGTTAAGGATGATAAACTATCTAAGAAATAAGAGTTTAGTTTTTGCCTTCATTTATTTGCTTTTTAGTATGGTTGTGGAGCATTTTGAAGTTTTCAAGATATTATTGTTTTTGGAAAGCCATTTGTTTTTAGTCCCTTCTAGGAGGTGCAAGGCTATTTGGCATATTTAAGAATGCTGTGTTGAATTCCTTTACAGCATTGTGTAAGGAGAGGATTTTTAGGGCATCCCACTTAATAGATGATAGGGTAGCAATGAGTAGTTCTGTTAAACTTGTACAGGTTGTATGTTGTTTTATAAACATGCCATTTAAGTCCATGTGTGAGATATCTGGTTGTATAGATTGAGAGATGGTCACCAAAAGAGTCTGATATTGTACCTGTGGTGATGAATTTGCTAGGGTCTGATAGTAGGATCCAGTCTTACAGCAATTTGATGTCTTGCTGTAATATGTGGGGGTTATTATTTGTGAGAAACAGTATAAGCTCATGCTAGATGTAGGTGAGTTAGAGGTTCCAACCAACTGATATTGACATCACCCAGTAGCATTTTTTCTTGTGAAAATGTTATGGATATCCAGTACAAGATATTTTCCAGTGAAGCTGTATTATTGCCAGAAGGGATGTAAAGGACAGTAATACATATTTGTATATATTTGTTTATTTTCAGGAAAGCAATAAGAAGCTCTGCTGAACTGAATTTTGATATTTGTTTGTTGTAGGGGGAAACATGGTAGTTGTTGGGAAATATTAAAGCCGCGTGGTGCAGCAGTAATGTTGTTGCTTCACAGCAAGAGGTATTCCTGTTCGATTCTCAGCTGGAGAGCCTTCTGTGTGGAGTCTGCATGTCCTCCCCACGGTCGAGTGGCGTTTGAAAGACATGCGTAGAATGGGCGTGCCTTCGTTGAAGGTTGGGCGTCGAGCTGGCACCTCAGCACCCGTAAAAAATCTACTGCCAATCATTAGCGGACCAGTGTTCTGCTGTGGCAACCCCTAACCGGGAAAAGACGAAAGAAGAACAACAACATTAAAGCAATATAACCACCTTTCCTCTTTATACAGTCATTATGAATGATATTATAGCTGTGGGGTATAATTCTGCAGTTGTTTATGCTGGATTTAATTTGTTTCCATTATAGTGAGAACATCAGGCTGGTGTTGGGTAATCCAAACATGCAGCTCAGTAGTTATATTTCTTATGCTTCTAATATTTATGGTGGCAAATGTTTGAGTACTAAAGCTGGGAGTTGACCATTGTGGGGTTAAACCAATCCCCTGGATTCATGAATCTCCATGCAAGAATAAGCCTATTATAATATTCATGAAAGCACGCTGCTGAACTCTCTACATGGACACGATCCGTGTTTGAGCCCTAGGGGTGTGTCCATGCAGTGCACGGACACTAAGTACTTCCCCTGTGCTCAGAATGTGCTGTATGGCACTTCCAAAGTCATACTGGCATAATATTAGAGCTTAGCTCTAATATTATGCCAGTATTTCAGTGTCCACAGACACTGAAAGAAAAACGGCACTAGGAAAGCAATATAGGGGGTGTGTCACAGCCTCTGTGACACACCCCCTGTATTGCTAAAGTGCCGTATGGCACTTCTGCAGTCTGCAGAAGCAGGAAATGTTTGCAAATGTACACATAACAGGGGATAAATCCTCCAAGTGTACACAAGCACAACCCCAGCCCCACAAAATACATAAAGGCCATACTGAACATGTCATGCATCAGCATGAAACACGCACAGAATCTTGAAAGCCCAATCATTGCAGTATGCCACAAACACAGTCCCAAGTAGTTGTCACAACACCACAATACACACCCCATAACCTACAGAAAATAATAAAAATATATCCTTGTTTATAATGCCCTAGGGGATGTTTAAGTGTAGCTAAGTGTGTGTGTACATTATAGCTTAAACATCCCATAGGAGTTAAATGAAAATAGAAAAAGAAAAGCGCCAAGCCATGATAGTGTAGTAGTTAGAGTTATAGCTTTACATGCATGTGTTCAGGGTTTGAATCCCAAAAGAGACAATGTATTTTATCATGTGAAAGTAGTGTTAAACTTATTTTAGTAAATGTAAATTATGTAGTAATTATTTTTTGTCAACCAGGGTAGAATAACAGTTCCAAAAGTGAGATGTCAGTGTAGAAAAGATGTGATATCCCCATATAAGCACACATACCCCATACAGTATAGTCACACAAGAATATAATGTATTGAAAGCACATAGGGAGATGTCATGGAAGGTAAACGTAAAAGTATAAATGTGTATGTAAGTATTTATGTCACATTATACAATGACTGGCAATTAACATACAAAAATGAGTACGCTAATTGGCCAGCCCAAACAGAGTGCCTGTTGTAAATCTGAGAGTATGCAAATGGAAAAAGGTCCGGATGCCTGGACTATTTCCATTTGTATAGCACCTGTTTGTATTTACAGTCTGCAGAAGTAGCAATGGGTAAATGAAGATCTCCGTTGTATTTACAAACATATCTTGTTATGTGTTACGAGTTGAAGAACTCATATAACATAGCAAGATATCATAAAAAATGCAATGGAGATCTTCCTTTCAACAGAGAAAGGAAGATCTCTGTTGTCTTTTTAATATATCTCACTATGTTATATGAGTTCATCAACTTGTATAACATAGTGAGATATGTTAAAAAAGCAATTGAGATGCTCCCATCTCTATTGCTACCTCTGCACAGCACTGATGTACTGCGTATGTGTGGGAACATGTCCCTTACGCATGCGCAGTACATCAGAAATGGCCCAGGATACCAGAAAACTGTGGAAGGGAAGCATGGAGGCATGATACAATGACATAATTTAAGAAAGGTAAGTATTGTTTTTCTTAAATAATGTCATTGTATAACAGCAATAACCCATGGCTGGGTGTGGGGAATGCTGGATTTACCCATGGTTGCCATTGTATGGTCATGAGGGCATTGTCCTCATGACCAAGCCACACCAACTGTGGGCAAATCCAGCATTACCCACACTCAGCTGTGGGTTATTGCTTAAATATAATATTATACGTATGATATGCATAAATGTGCCTTAATCAGTTTGTATCCATCAGACCTTGTTCTGCCCAGCAACAAAATAGTCAACCTTGCCAAGTCTCAAACCAAGGACACTGTCCTTAACAATCACACCAACATACCACTATGCCATCTGACATGTGAGATGGTGTAGTGCTTTAAAGAACATATCCTGCATTCAGGTCATTTAACATTAATAAAAAATCAGCAGTCCCAAGTGTTGGACCTATGACGCTGAACATTTTAATCAGGGGAATGTACCAGTATACCAGATGTGCTGTAGGAATTAATGTTGCTTTTCAAACATATCGTGCAATAGAGGCATACAACAGTGGGGGGGGGGGGAGTGTCATGGAACCTTTGTGCATTGTATATAGATATACACAGACACACACACACACACACACATATTATATATATATATATATATATATATATATATATATATATCAGATGAAAAACGTACAATCATACTATAGATATACATATATTAAATATAATGGAAGGAAAAAAAAAAAAAATATATATATATATATATATAGATGTATGTATATAACATACAGTGCAGTTATATCACTGAACCATCCCTCCCAACTTGTTAGTGCAAGGAACCTGTACAAAGACTGTAAAAGGGGGGGGTGGGCCACATATACGGACATAGTTAGAAAATCATTGTTACAAAAACAGCATGCGTTTCAGCAGACAATCACTGAATGGTATGATGATGGGAACTGAAGTGTCATGTCATGTATTTGCTGACATAAATCCTAGGATCATCACCGTGATTTACCAGACAAATAGAAATAAATTGTGGAACTGAACAAAAGTATGGTCCAAACATCTAGACATTCCATGGAAAATCTGGCTGTGGAGAGGTATGCTCAGAACCCCTTAATGCAATGAATGTCGACCAAGTCTGACAAAGCGGGGGGACAAAGGCATGAAAATAGGGGCATGTACAAAATACGTCAGTAGATAAGCTGAGAACATTCATGTAGTAACAGTGTATGTCCTAACATATATCAATTGAAATATCACAATTCCAGGACTCAATTGCTTCTCATTAGTTACTGACCTTATTCCCATATCATCCCATTGATGTGTCATGCATACATAAAAGTCATGGGGACCAGACCAAAGATATTGGCCAGACAACTGGACATCCTACGAATATGTGGACATAACACAACATTAGGCACTGCACTGAGCTATCGAGCAATGTCCAGACTACAATCAGGCTGACATAACTCTACCCGGGTCCACCTCTGGGGCTGTACACATGCAGTAGCAAATATAACAGGCCGTACAGGGATGTAATACGTGTGGAACACAGACAATAGTGTGAAAGTGCATACCACCAAACAAGTGCACCACAGTGACAGCAACATACCAGTAAGCAAACTGAACATGACAGTATAATACTGTGAGAGCAACCACATAACGTTTGCCACTCACACATTACCCCTACATATACCGCACCAATTCACAGTGTACTGGGAATCTGGAGGTGTTACATGACATTTCACAGTCAGCCCCTACAAGCATATGGACCTGATAGACCACCAGCAGCTGTAGCAGCATGCAGAGTCAGATGGGTATAGGATGTATGGCACTCACAGCTGCTACTCTCCCTACCCAGCCTAAAACACATAAACACACAACACTGCTACACAGTCTTGGCAGTCTGTTCACAATGGCCAGACAGACATACTGTCATATGTGCAGATGTCCACAGAATTACCAGGGTGTGGACGCATAACCCTAGCCACTGCTGCATACCATGGGCAGGAGTCTGCCAGGTCATTGTCATGCTAACTGGTGTGCAGTTGGTAATTAATGATATACCATACCTCTGCACCTCGTAGTGCAGGACATTTGGATAATGCATGGCATATGTATGGGACAGGGGGCTGGAACGAGGGACATATCACACATAATGGTGTTACAAACTGAGGCAGTAGCTGCTGTTACATGTGTTGTTGTAACATCACATCCCTGAAGGAAATGATGTGCGGAACACCAATGGATGACAACACGTACTGACTACAATCCTCACATTATCCTACCAACCAGCATGATAGGCAAACATCTGGCCAGTCTGTGGACAACATGCCAATTGAGAGCTATGTCAGAGGCATATCACTGTCAGATGTCAGGTCACCTGGTAAATGCATGTCCAGACAAACCCTGTCAATGTAGCAACCCCCCCATGGGTATAACAACACTAATGACATACAAGCTGTACCAAACTCTGGAGTTTTGTCCCCATGTTGTTGGGCTGTCTCCACATGTCCTGTCCCGTGAGGTATTTCCACCTACTGTCTGTGAAGTTGTAGCCCCCACACCTCCGTAATGTCCCCCGCACAGGCCAGGTAAATGGGCAAGGCACACAAGAAGGACATCCCATATGGTGGAACTAGCAGCTGTGTCCAGGCCCACGACACAATACTAGTTGGGTACCTGCATAGCTTTATGACCTCAGCAATACCCGAAAGGACAACATCAACCCCTCAAGGTAGTCTGAATACTTGTGGTGGACAACAGCAATACACAGACCACAGACCTGGTCCCTAGATTGGCCGTACAGGCCAAATCAGGAGCATGCACCAACCTGGCATCAAGTCAGCCTTTGTCTGATCAAGCATATAAGCTCACAGGTGAAGCACTGTATGGCTAATTATGAGCACAAATTGGTCACATCCACCAAGGCCAATCACAAGGCCATCTTCACATATGTCTGCAATCTCTGAGGCCACAAACCAGCCCACCTTGTAATGGTGGCCAATCAGGCCACATATACACACAACATAGCTGTAGGCAACCTGCTGCAGATAGGTTTAGGGCAAAAATCACCCCCTGGCTCAGCAGCATTATAGCTGAGTATGCACAGCACCCACACCCCTCCCCTCATCACCAGTGAGCACCTACTGAAAGGCAACAAATGCAGGTATCCATGGCACCTGATAACATCCCTGTCTGCATGCTACATGAACCCAGGCATGTTCATTTATTTATTTATTGACATTTGTTAACCGGGTTTGTCCAACTGGGCTTGTGGCCCATTTTCAGTGGAGACCTGAGTTGAAAAGCTCCAGTAGTACATTTTTAAACAAGTACAATTTTAAACAATATTGATATAATAGCAGTTATAGCAAAAAAATTCAAATATGTAGGGTTACATGCATAAAGTTAAAGTTGCATTAAAAAGAAGCTAAGTAACAATTTTACATTGATATAGTTTAATAGGTCAACAATAAAAATTTTGTTTGTATAAAACATAGTAGACACATTGGAGAGAGAGGTGTAATGAGGTACTAAGTATGGTCCTTTTGAGGGTACATAAAGGGAAGGAAGACTAGGTGGGGTCATGGCAAGGGCAGGTTCTGGAATTGAGAAAATAAGCTTTTAGTTCATTTTTAAAGTGTGAGGTGTGGGAGATTGAATGTAAGTTAAGGGGAAGTTTGTTCCAAGCATGGGCAAGGGAATGTTTGTAGAGTAGCTTGCCTACTGACCTTTTTAGGTGGTAGATATCAAGTAATTGTTAGTTAGAAGTACGGAGGGTCCGGGATGGGATGTAGATGAAGACTAAGGAAGATAGAGATGGACAGAAGGAGGGTTTATAAAGAATAGAGTGTAGCATATGAAATTGATAAGATAGCAGAAATTGGGGAAGTTCAAGCCATTGAAGAGAGTTTAAAGAAACGCAGTGGTGTGAGCTGTATGGGGATTTAGTAATGAATCTGGCTATTTTATGGTAAGTCTGTTGGAGTTTGTTTAGAGTGGAGGCCTGGATATTGATAAGAACTGGGGCAGCGTATAAGAGGGAGGGGAGGAGGAGTGCCTGGCCCAGGGTAAGTCTAGATTCAGGGGTTAGGAATTTTTTGTTCCGATATAGCAGACCTAGTTTCTGGTTTGTTTTTTTTATACATTGGAGTATGTGTAGGTTGAACTTTAGTTCTTCATCGATAATGACCCCTAGGAGTTTTGTGTGGGTGTCAGGTTGGATAATTGTATTGTTAGAAGATGTAATAAAAAAGGAGGTTTTGTGATGAGAAAGAGAACGAGGAAGGAAAAGTAGGAGTTTGATCTTTTTGGGATTTAGGATCAATAGGTTGTGAGAGAGCCATTGTTCGGTGGATAGTAGGGCCTGTTGGGTCAGGGAGTGTAGTTCAGGAATGTTATTTGAGCTGGATATAACTGTGGAGTCATCGGCATACTGAATAAGGGAGGATTTTTTGCATGAGGTGTAAAGATCATTGGTGAAGATGTTAAACAAACGGGGTCCCAAGATGGAGTGTTGGGGAACACCAGTGGAAATGGGAAGGAAAGGTGAGGAGGATGAGAGCCATTTGACAGATTGTTCCCTGCCAGATAGGTAACTATTAAACCAGGCAAGTGCGGAGGGGGATAGGTGGAGATTTGCGAGTTTGGATAGTAGTAAGGGAAGTAAGACAGTATCGAAGGCTTTGGAGAGATCTAGGAAGAGATAGGAAATGAGTTTATTGTTGTCTAGGGCCTCTGCAATGATATGAGTGAAGGAGAGGAGGGCAGTGGTGGTGCTGTAGTGAGGACGAAATCCATGTTGGGTAGGGGTAAGTAAGTGGTGCGTGAGGAGGTGATTGAGAAGCTGCGAGTGAATACATTTTTCTAATATCTTGGAGAGGAGGGACAGAATGGCAATGGGTCGGTAGTTTGAGGGGTCAATGAAGTTTCCACCTTTATGAAGAGGGATAGTGAAGAAAGATTTCCAAAGGGGGGGGACAGTTGATTCCAGAATAGATTGATTAATTAGTATAGATATAGGATAGGCAATTGAGTCAGCAGCAAGTTTGAGGAATGTAGGAGATAGATTGTCAGTGGAAGGAGAGCAAGGTTTTAGCTTGAGTAGTACAGATTTGATGTAAGTAATGGGAACTGACTCAAAAGAAAACAAAGTTGTGTTAGTGGGACTTGGAGGGGTGGGTGTCAAAGTAGAGTTTGGCTTAGAGGTTAACAGATTTTGGATGGAAGAGATAAAGTGTTTATTCAGGATGGTAGCTGTTTCCTGAGAGGAAGAGTTAGAGTATGGGGAAGGATTAGAGGGTTTTCCAAGATAGAGGATGTTGTTGAGAATTGACCAACATTTTCGAGGACTGGATTTGTTGTTAAGCTGAGCAGAGCTATAATATAACTTGTCATTAGTTGTATGTTTTTTTGCAAGGTTCCTCAGTTGCCTGTATTTTTGAAGAAGAGGTGGTTATTTAGTTTTAGTCCAGGTTTTCCAAGCACAATCTCTTTGTTTCATAAGGGACCTAGTCTCCTTGGAGAGCTAGGGAGCATGATTTGGTTTTACTCTGATCTTCCTAGAGGGAGCTAAGGAGTTTAGAATACTCATGAATATGCTATTGAAAGTGCTTACAGTATTGTTTAGGGGGAGGTGTTTTAGGATGGACCAATCTATGTTGTGGAGAATGGAGTTAAATTGCATGTGCACCCAGGTCCATTACACACCGTAGTCACAACAAGGCTTGGCAACGTCCACACCACATCCACATGGAAGATGGCCAATGTCATCTCTTGACAGACATGAATGAGGAGTACAGGAGTAGGAAATAAGGAGGCCTCATTGGGGTGAATATGACACCTCAGGGTCAGCAGTGCAATGCACACAGATACAGCGCTGATATGTAACAGGGGTATGGTGTGGTTGTGAGTGGTGGCTACTGGTATTCAATGTAGATGTGCAGGTTCTGTACATATGGTTGACAAATCTATGAGGTCCTGTGATGTGTCTCCCTTGTTAGGTCTCCTAGGTGCAATGATGCATCAACAAAGGTCAACTTTCTCAGTGGCTCAGAGAAATATAATAATAGAAGCCATGCAACACAACCATGCCATAATGTTTGTCTTGAGCCAGCAACATCTGCAGGAGAGGGCTGACCTATGGGATGACCTTATCCATAGGGTAAATGATGTTGGCCTGCATGCATGTACATATGAGCAGGACTGGCATTGTGAAAGTGACCTCATACACCATGCCTGGCGAAGGGCTGCTGCTGTGGCCAGGGACCGCACAGCCACAGGTGTGGGCCTGGCCTTGCAGCTCCACTGGCACCCACCGGGGAGCTCCACGGGTATTTTGGGGCACCCATCCAAGTACATCAGAGTACAGACCCCCCACATACTGGAGGTGGTTGGCACCCAGACAATGGATGAGGAGTGCACAGGTAAGGCCCCAGTGTAGACTACTAGACTAGTGTAGCAGACATACTTGTAATTGTAGAGTATCTACGTCCATGTGTCAGGTCAGATTGTAGTTGTGGATGGGTTTTTCTAATGCACAGACATGCACATCTATGGTGAAGGACAGCAAATTGTGTAGTATTGGGGGTTATACTATACATGTGCAGACATGCTGAATACATCCTGCAGCAATGCCACTTGTGGGTCTGCTGAACATACCCCCCTCACACAACTACCTAGGTCCCTCCTTGTCTGCATGTGGGACAGCAGCCTGCAGCTGGTGAGTATGCAATTGTACTGTTGTGGTTTGCCAATACCCCAGGCATGTGAAGGCCATGCGGTGTACCATGCACACAACTGTCACTCATAGGCATATTGCTTTATGTGCATGTTCACCTGTGTTGGGATCAACTGCATTGCATCACTGTGGTCACCACAGGGGCCTATCTGATGAGAATTATCATCCCTGTAGCATAACACATGGCCTGTCAGTGCAAGATGTCTGGACTGAGGCCAACAAAAATGGGGGGACAAATGGCCTAAGGTAGGGACATGTGTGAAACATTACTGTCACATAGTGGATATAAACAGTGTACACACCCCTGTTAAGATGCCAGGTGTTTGTGATGTCTATACAAATTGAGACCACAATATGTCAGTACTCATCTTTACCAAACTGTAATGTGACCTGTGACATGAACAATTCCCTGTACAATCAATCTGTTGGCCACCAGATATGGAGTATACATACCTCACAATATTCTGGCTGCATATGTGTGCACACCCTTCAAATAATATGTTATTGCAGCAGCTTGTGATTTACTGACAATATACAGTCTGCTTGGGTACATACCAGCCATCAAGTAAAGTCACTCTGACTAACACCAAATAACAGTCTGCTGTTCAAGTGGGATAATCATGACATATGCTCAGTTGCCTGCAACAGCCATGGCTTGCAGACAGCATACAAAGCAGCAAAGGAATCTCATATTTGAAAGCCATCAGTCAAGAGTAGGGTACAACAACATTACCACAACAGTGCATACATCATGGAACACAGTGGAGACAGTTGTAAAAAGGTGGAGTGAATATAGAACAATAGTGCTGTTGACAAGAACCTGATGTCCCTTCAAAAATGATGACAACATATGTCAAGACCTGGCCAGGGAGGTTGCCAGGGGACATAAAGCAACACTGAGGGAGATGCAGAAACCTCTTGCTAGTACTGGTGTTCTGTACTACCTGTGAGAACACTCTCCCGTATTCTACATACGTCTGGGCTATGGGGTAGGGTCAGAAGATGGAATCATTTCCGCACACCAGAAACAGACAGGGGTGGATACATATTGTAATGCAGCACACCATGTCTCCCAAAGGCAGGTGTAAAAATGTGTTATAGTGTAATGAGCCTAGGGATTGACCTCACAGCCTCAATACCAACAGGTATGTGTGGTGCACAAGCAACACCTCTCATAACCTGAACACCAACATCCCCATGGTGAATCACACTGGTGGCAGTGGCCTGCTGTGGGGCTGCCATTCCACAGACAGAACAGGGCCTGTAGTCACAGTGGTGGGAATTCTGAACATTTCCAAATAACACCCACTTCTGCCCAAAAGCCATCAGGCATCTGCAAAAACATTGAGGATGAGGAGGTGTGTCAGCCTTCAACATGACAAAGAACTGCAGCATACACCCAAAGCTACCTAAGAATGGCTCCACCTGAACACAAACATGGTTATGGATTGGCCCAGCCAGAGACTAGACCTACACCAGATAGAAAACCCAAGTGTGACCTGATGAGGGCTGTGCACATGAGCTGCCCTCGCATTCGACTGAGTTGGGTGACCTTTGCATGGAAGAGTGGCCAAACAATGCCAAGTCAGGATGTGCCATGCTGATAGACACCTTCACAAGAACAGTGAATGCTGTAAGCCACTTACAAGGTGCTTCAACAACTTATCATTTTAAGAATGTGCACACGTATGCAATCAACATATTGTACATATTGCAGTCATCATATGTTACACGTAGCATGTGTTTATCGATTGGATTGCACAAGTCATATGTCACATGGAAGGTGGGTGACATAGTTGAATGCATTATTGTGGTCTCATCGTCTATATTACAAGAACATGGCATGTTCACAGGGTTGTGTACACTTATCATATCCACTGTATGCTTACAAGGCTGGTGGTGTAACAGGGATTGTGTGACCATACATTCACTGCTCATTTGCAGATCTGACATGCACATATATGTCATTAATCAGTGATGTCACTCCTCAGATCATCCCACGTATGTCACAGAGAAACACAGGGGTTATGCAAAATAGAGCAGACATATGGGCCAGGCGTCTACACATCCTGTGAGGATATGTACAGTTGTGAGGTATGTTCTGTAGTACTTTCCACTGTGCTATACAGGTGAACAGCAATAATGTGTATATGGCTGCAGTCTGTGCTGGGGAATGGCCATCACATAGTAACACTAATCATGTATCCAAGAGGTCTATATGTCATTTACATGTTGTACACCTGGCTGCAATGCATGATGTTGATACCCATGTGTCATGCATGTCACCATGTGGGTAATGTGTGGTCTGCATAACAGATTTTTACCACCTCACCTGTAAGTGTGTGTGTGTGTGTGTGTGTGTGTGTGTGTGTGTGTGTGTGTGTGTGTGTGTGTGTGTGTGTGTGTGTGTGTGTGTACCAGCCAATATCAAAGTGCAGGTATTAATGTACATATGTTGTCTTCCTCTCACAGGTGATGATGGGGTCTGGGTTCCCCCTTTTGAAACAATGTCAATATCTCTGTAGACTCTGTCAATGATGATAGGAATACTGAGGTACAAGTGGGTTGTCAGGGGCTGAATCTGTGCCATTAGTTGGCAGCCCACTCTTGTGCACACCATCACTGCACACAGTGACAATGCCCACACATACCCCATCACCAGTGGCTACAGATGATGGACAGTTGGCAGGTGGTGGTATTGAACAGGCTAGTGTGGTGACTATGGCAGGTGTGAGTGTAGATACGTGTCATAGCCAGAGTGCTGGCAAGGTCCCACACAGGCGAATGGACAGGGGTGCTTGCAGGAGGAATGCTGCTCGTCAGGCCACTGTCATGAGTGCCTCAGAATGAGTCATCAGACACATGTTCCAGGCTGTAATGGATGCACAGGCACATAGTGAATGCTATAGCACACAAATACTCAAGGTGGTGGATGCAACTCTCCCTGATATATGCGGTGACATACATGACATGGTTGAGTCCACATGTCAAAATACTGAGGTGTGGATCCAACCACAAACTAATCACCACGGGAATCCATATCCCCCCGCAAAGGTAGCCACCATGATAAACTTCTCCAAAGCTAACCTTGAGCTCCTTAAAACAGAGGTGGCTAAGTTC
Source organism: Protopterus annectens (assembly GCF_019279795.1). Lineage (NCBI taxonomy): Eukaryota > Metazoa > Chordata > Ceratodontiformes > Protopteridae > Protopterus > Protopterus annectens. The sequence continues at coordinate 308,494,854 of NC_056746.1, read as the reverse complement.
ACGGCACCCATGCAAATGGAGAACAGTTGCATGTTCACCAGATCATACACCAATGCACTGTACGAACACATACACATATGCATGGATCTCATCATAACCAATAGAGCCAAGATGCTATCCTCCAAAACAGGAAGCCAATGTGGTGGTCCTCTGCCATACACAAACTCGACAATGGAACATATAATCTGATGCAGAATAAGGTGAAATCCCAATCCTCAACAAAAGGTTCAGATCACTCATCAAACCCCTAAAGCCAGCTATGAAAACAGAATTGCAGCAGATAGGAAAGACCAACACAAGGCCTTCAGTAGTTATGTGAATAATCTCCATGCCAATACCCAGATGTGCTCTGAGCTACTGCACAATGGTACCTCCTATACTGAGCCAACAGATATTACCAATATACTGCCCGACAGATTCAGTGCTAACCTGACCCATCCCACCCCCCCCCAAAGGACCAATCACAATACCAGTAGATTTCCAGACACCCAGTATTACTGCTGCACAGGTTAAAACAGCACTGTCTAAAGCCAGGAATACATCTTCCATGGGACCTGAGAATATCCCTGGCTGTGTTATACATGAACTATGTTACCTGGCACCACACCTGTGTGCCCTGTTCAATCATAGCCTCACCTCAGGCTTTGTCCCTATCAAATGACACACTGCTACAATCATCCCTCTCCACAAAGTAGGAGCTACTACAGACCCTGGGAACTATCACTCCATTAGCCTGATGAGTCTGATATGCAAAGCTATGGAACACATCATCATGGACCTACTAAACAAGGATATAGGGGATCTCCAATGTCTGGATACCACACAGTTTGGTTTTGTGGAGGGTAGATCATGTCTGCTCAACCTGGTCAACTTCTTTGAGTCAGTCACCAGAGCTGTGGATGATGTCAAAGTGGTCATACAGCCTACCTTGATCTGGCCAAGGCCTTTGATACCATTCCCCACTATGGCATCATAGAAAACCCACTAAGGTAGGAATCAACCCCTATATCACAGATAGACCCATGTTGGGAAAGTAGCTGACTCCAAATCAGACTGACGACCAGTCACAAGTGGGGTCCCACAGTGTTCGGTTCTGGGTCCTCCCCTATTTGGTATCTACTTCTCTGAAGTGCAGGCTATCACAAGGGTACTCTGGTTGACAAAGTTTGCAGACAATTGCATGTTGAGAGCTATTATTGACTACCCAAATGATATTGACACCCAGCAGAAAGGACTCACTGAAACCAATGTATGCTTTCAGAAGCATGGCCTGAAGCTCAATGGCCAAATATGTGTCAGCATCCCATTTGGGAACATCTCAGTTCCCATAAATCACCACATTGATGGTAGTCCATTGAACACGGAATGCATTATAAGAGATCTGTGAACACAGGTTGACAGCATCCTCTCTTTTGACCACCACAATGCCACTGTGGGCAGACAGTCCTTCTATGTGGCACATCTGATTATTAATGGCTTTGCATCCAGGAAGTAGGGGGTCATTGTCTCATGCTACCCTTCCCTCATTAGGCCAATCATCGGGTACAATGCCCCATTTGGCATGCACCTCAATGGATGCCTACAATAACTGGAGAGGTCGCAAATGTACCTCACAAAGATGATCCTATGCCTAAAACAGTTGTCCTACATGAACAGACTCAAAACACTCCAACTATTCTCTGTCTTATATCGCCTACTTAGAGGCAATCTCTGCTTGCCCTACAAAGCCATGTCTGACCCAGCTCTGTTAGAAATGCTACATCCAAGGATATCCCAATCCCTCTGCACCACATGCTCCAGAGACCTCAACCTCATTACCACAAAAAACAGAACATGCCAGAGGGAGGGGTGCATAACTCAGAGATTGTGCATGCTATGGACTAGACATCCCATACATGTCAAACAGAGCACCTCACTGGCTGTCTTCAAGAGACATCTTGCTGAATGGATGGGAAATAGAGAATTCACCCCAGGATCACTGCAGTGGCTCTACACCACAGAGGAACTGGAAAATAATGTCAGGTGGCACACTGCTAGGGTAATCCTCTGGTTAGGCATTTAAAGGCTCCTGGGTCATTCACCTAGTACACATCTATGAACCTATGAATCTAAACATCTGGATATTCCATAGACATCTGTATGGAGGACTGGAATGGTTTGCACAATGGTTTAACATGCTGCATGTGAGGCAGATGCCATTACCACACTATATAAGTAACATGCTGCATGTGAGGCAGATGCTATTACCATGCTATATAAGGCAATGCCATCGGGAGGTGGTAAAAAGGCATGGATAGTACACCAATCAGAATTCTATCAGCCAAATAGGACATGATCATTGGCCCAAGGGACACACACACAGTTGCCAGTACTGAGAATAGAAACCCTACTCTACTACAGTGCTATGCAGTTATCAGACACACCACAGAGCTTACATGAGTTTTCTTCATCCCAAGCAACTTCTAAGGGGAATGACATCAACTGGCCTAGTAAAGTATGGTGATGGGACAATTACAGGGTGGTACACAAATCAAAATGGCATAACCCACACATTACCTGATTCTCACATACACACACATGCTAGTATTGGGATTAGAACTACTGCCTATCTCGTTATATCTACTATAGTGTTTCACAGTTACCGCATGTACTACAAAGCTTACTAAACATTCACATGGCCAATGCTGTTGATAACTGCACAGCTGAGTTAAAGTATTACAGGTGGCAGTAAGTCTGCCTTCCGTTCCACCCTTACATCATGCTAGTTCTTTCTGTCTTGCACTTCAAGTGGCATTATGGCTTGGCACTTCACCAGGTTAATGAATCAATAAGTGTGGCACAGCTGGGAGCTGTTAGCAGTACTCATTCATCACAGAAGTAGCCCCAGTACTTACTAGTTATGTCCACCCCTCCCGGCATGATTGCAGGGCAATTTTCTGTGCTGTCACCCACAGGTCTATGTTAAATGAATAAACGATCAAAATGTTGAGTACAACATACTCGACAATGTTTGATCGATTGTTCATTTAATCAGACACTCCAAATGCCAAAATTTGGAGTTCAGAAATGTTTTGGTTGGCCATCACAGTCAGTGTAGCATGTGACATAGACACGCTACACTGTTCGGAATGGTGACATCACAGGCTGCTTTGTTTAATATACCAACTCCAAGATTGCTGTACATTGGGGAAAGGGCAATATCCTGGTAATCCCTTGTTGCGATTACAGGGAAATTGCCCTTTCCTCAATGTACAGCAATCTCAGAGCTGATATATTTAGTTAGGGGGTGTTTCATTTTAAAAGTAGGTGTGTTTGTGTAGGTGTGTTAGTGTTTGAATGATGTGAGTGTGTAGGGGTTTGTATGTATTGGTTGTATGTGTGTGTTTTGTATGTTGGACAAACAAAATCTTTCGATTTTGCTTGTTTCAGGCTTTTGAGGGTTCGAGGTTTTGAACTTAACGATCATAGTGTGTCGAGTATGTTGTACTCGACATTATGATTGTTCGTTCATTTAACATAGACCCTCACCCACTACCCTGGTGCACTTATCCATTCTGAGGCACTGTTGTACACAAATCAAAATGGTATAACCCACACTACATGATTCTCACGCACACACATGCCAGTATTGGGATTAGAACTTCTGCCTATCTAGTTATGTCTGCTATAGTGTTTCACAGTTACCACATGCACTATAAAGCTTACTGAACATTCACATGGCCAAACCTCAGTACACAGATAACCCTCCCCTCTAAATTCCAAATACTCAGACCTGTGGAATTTACCCATATATCACCCAATGTGGACATATGCACTCTCCAGCAAAGACTGGACTAGTAGGTCAGGAGGATAAGATCAACACCTGCACCACACCATGTGTAAAACATAGCTCACCATGACACCCACTTTGACAGCCATGACATACAGTGAAAAGCCACACACCCACCTTCACAGAGGAACTCAATGGACATTTACCCAAACAGCATAGACCAGCAAGACACCCACTCAGACACCATGACATGGCACATGCCAAGGGACAGATATTTAACATACACAGTGTGCCCCTCAACCTAATTGCCTAAGGCTAACCACCTTGCACAATACAGTGCTCATGGGTAACTGACTACTGAGGCACGCACATATCCCACTCACTAAGTTGAATATGGAGCAGGTGACAGCCAAATATCTATCACATGCCAACATCCAACACATGACACAGCCAGTCATGGCACTCTGCATCAACTACGAGTATCACTCTGTATCTGTGTGGGTGTGAATGATCTGGGGCACACCTCCCTGGTCTACATGGCAGGAAACATGGTTGAACTCACTTATTATGTGGTCCAGGCAGGAGTGACAGTAGCCCTGAGCAGTATACCTCCACCACCAAGAATGATGCTGCATTACTATCAACAGATGATTGACTGCAACATTGGCTTACATGTTTTGTGTCATTCTAAGGGGATCCAGTATCTCTCTGCTTGGGATGACATGATTGACAGAAATCAATGACTTGCCGCAGATGTCCTACATCTGTCAGCGCTGGGTTTCCAGGTACTGGCTAAATGTCTTGCCACCCCTATAATGCCTTATTAGGCAGTGTTCCTAATATAATTACCACCATAACAGCTAGACATGTATGCAATCTGAGGGTCATGCTGCTCAACAGTAGACATCTAACTGTCTAGATGCAGTCACTCAAAGCACTCATTGGAGTGGAGAACATTAACATGTCTGCTGTGAAGGAGAGGTGGTTCACAACAGCAGACAGCAGCCCTGCAGTACCAGACTATAATGCATTCCATGGCTGTCAGTCCCCAAACATGGACCACACCACACCTCCACAGGTGGTGTTGTCTCCATATTCATTATGGATAGGAAGACCTCCAGACTAGTATCCCCGCATAATGCATTGGTGATACTTCCGGTACAACTACCTTGGGGTAATAGTGCAATCCAGACCATAGCCTGCTATGGATCCACATCTATGTCCCTAGATTGTCAATGCACATCCCTCAACACCCTGCCATCTATGATGGTCCAACGCAACACTGACATAGTATGAGACTTCAGACCCCCCAACACCTGGGGAAAGTAGCCAAGCACCAGTACAGTAGCCCAACACTTCCTGGGATCCATCATTTCCAATGCCCTGGACTGGCTCATACTGACCACCGGTAGAGGATGCAACAACCTTGACCTGTGTTGACTACTTACATATTTCTATTGTGGGTGGCCAGTGATATGCACTGCTTCACATGTATGTGATTTATATTCCATAACATGGACAGTGTCTGGGCTGTGCACCTGTCCCACAAGCATGTCCTTAGAAGTGTGCTTGAGGTCTCTGGGCCATGTGGTGTGGACAAATTGGTATCTTCACATGTAGCATTCCTGACCTAGTTTGGTGTAACATGGCTGTGTAACTGAGGTAGTGTTTGCACCTATGTAGACAGTATGATACAGAGATTCATTGGAGTTACTGGAGTCTGTCCATACAGGGCATGTGTATAAGGCATGGTATTCTCTTTGTGTGGTACCATGCCTTATACCAGCAGCAGTGTTAAAGGAGGGGTAAGGAAAGTGTAGTAAGTGTGAATAGCCTCAAAATCATGTTTCTACAAGGACACACACACTCTGTCCCACAGACACACACATTTTCAAAGTTGCCAGGACCAGGATTAGAACACCTACCTAACTATTTCACTGCACTATAGTATTACACAGTTATCATAAGCACCACAGAGCTTATATATTAGCAAGCTGCCCAAAGGTATCTTTGAAGGTGAGTGACATCATCATCAGCAGCAGTGCCAAAGGAAGGATAAGGGGAGTGTAGTGAGTGTGAATGGCCTCAAACTCATTCATTTAGAAACACAGACACACACACACTCACACACAACTTTACATTTGACAAGACTGAGATTACAAATGCTACATGAATACTTATTTTTACTATAGTGTTACACAGTTATCACAAGCACCACTGACACTACAGGGCTGAGGGCTGACAAAAGGAATTTCTACAGTGAATGATATCAGCACATCATGTGATTTAGGCCAACGGGATGTGTACTGGGTGGGACAGGCCTCATAGTGGTATTGTCTCTGTTGCTGTCTGTCCCTCTCTTCACTGTCTCTCTGTGTATGTTTGACATATGATATTATGTTGGCCTTAGATATGTGTGAGTATTCCTATTCAATGTGTGTGTGCGTGTGAAGTATAACTGGTGTACAGTTTGGTGTGTGTGCACAGACATCTGTGAATAACAGATATCTATAGTCCACTGTATTGTCAGACATGGGCTTCATTTCTCTAAGTGTAGGAGCATGCCCAGTATGACCTTCTATACTGAGTGTGTAAATCCATTCCAGGGAGAGTTGTACTCCAGTCTAGGGTTTTGTGTGCTACAGCTACACGAAGCAACCTGTTTCTGCAAGATATCTGTAGATAGGTCGCCAATATGGAGACACAATGGGTGTAACATACGGGGGATACTGTAACTATTGCTGTCTGTGCTGCTTGTGTAACATGGTTGGTTGTAACATAGATTTTCTGACATATGTACTGTTTTACACTGTGATGTATCATGTCATCAACTACTGACAGTTGTCATTCTTTGCTCACAATTATTTACCAGAGAAATACAAGATGAATAAAGCTGAGACCATTATTCTGAGGCATAGACTACACATTCTGGCACACTCCTGCCATTGTGGAGGGGTAGCTACAGACAATAGACTGCTGGTTCTGTGTAAATGGTCCAGCACCTTGTTAGTATGCTGGCTGTGGATCCCCTTCTTGTGCTTTTCTCAACTTAACGGAATGGCCATATCCTGCTGGGGCCATTCCTCTCAGCTGTACATATTCACCCCTTTTATCCAGAGGCAGGACTCCTATATCTGGTCAGTTTACCTTCACATTGTGGTTTACAAGCAGTTGTGTGGCTTTTCATTCATGGGTTTGCAGTAAGGGGGTAGTATGGGCAGACATTAGAGTTTCAGACTTTACACACTCCATAACATCCATACTTCTACACCCCCCCCTGTTATTCTCTCCTCTTCCTAACATTATGAAAGCACTATCACAGGGGTATTCCTGTATGTGGGCCTTTATCCCAGCAGTATTTATGGCCTGGTCCACAGTTCTTGCAGTAGGACATGGGGAGGCATGCTACTGGCATTTGTCAGCATGGCCTTGCATTTGTTTTCTGTTTACTGTGTTAGGTTGTTAGGTAGGACCCCCTGACTTTCCGTATATTGGCAGTATGGGTGAAGCATGGGCCTTTGCTAGAGGACTGTAGGCCATTTGAGAGTGCTGCAGGCCATCTGTAGTAGGCCAGTGCATTCTGCCACTCATACGTTCCCAGTCTGCAAGTCAGTGGATTATCCTGGTGTAACAGTGGTAAGTGGTTGATGTGTTCCTGTCAATCCCTCCTGTTCATACTGATCCACAAGTCTGGATGTGGGCAGGTTGGTGCTTACAGCTACGGACACACCTGCATGGGACACCTATTCAGCATGCAGCATCATGTATGTATTCTCATACAGAGATGGGGTCATGCTGTACTCATTCCCTACAGCAAGGATATGACCTGCGATAAACCTGTGGCTGCTGGTGGGGTGAGCTGAGTGCATGTGTGATATGGAAGCAACTGCCACCTGACTCACAGATATACCTGGGACATTCTCTTTATGCTGCCTTGTGTGTGTGGACATGGACAGCCTGTCATTACTTTATAACTGTGCCTTTTGTGGTCTGCCAGTGAATGGCCAGACTAACGGTATTCCATACTAGAGGAACAAGTAGTGTGATGCTAACCTCTATGTATACTTCCAAAGTTGTGTGCAGTTGACAGTTATTTTATATGCACTCTGTGTAAGATACTTCCACCTGTGTACTGTCTCTATGTATGGGCCCCATTCATGGCATGTCCAGCTTTCTGACAGTGACAGATATTGACATATGGACAGTGAGTATGTACAACTGCTAACATGGGTGTAGCTGTGAAGCAGTGTGGTTGGCTCTGCAGTTGTTGGAACATGAGCCCTGTCAACCACAGTACTGTACCTAGGCCACTGAGACACAACCATCCAGGCCTGCATGCTGACCGCTTCCAGACAATATTAAATACACAACAAACCTACCACACTGACCCCTGCATATTGCACACATGCCACAATCTATCGTGTAGATTGGGACAGCTCTGGAAATCTGTACTCCAGTGATATTTCTCCTCAAACTTACATGTTACTGCATTTCTACATGGGATTGGGGGGGGGGCACACCTGAAGACTGTAAACATTTGCAATGACTGTACTGGTATTTCAGTTACTCTGTTGGCTTCCATTTCATATTGTATTGTGACCTATCATGCAGAAAGGAGGCATATCAGTAGAGTACACATGTTAGACCGTAATGGCATAGATTTCACTTTCAGACTTCTTACCCTTCAGAACTAAAATGCAACTGACACACCTGTTGTGGTATGTCTGTGTAGGTCTGGGGGGCTGTTCACCATTGCCATCATTTGAGGCCTTAGCCCAGCCTTTCTTTATGGTCATCTACACCTGCCTGCTGGGTGAGGCTGATGGTGGGTATGTGACCCTCATTGACATCCATGTGTGTGACCTATGGACACCAACAGTTATTTGGGCCACCACATGTACTGCGGTGGGAGTTGTCACCTTGTGTAGTACTGCCTAGTATGTTGACATCAGTATTCGTTATGGATTTCCTGCTGTCCCATATAGCTCTTAGCTGTCTGCTGCTATCCCATTCAGCCACACAATTCCCTTGTATGCTTGCATTCATACCATACCATGCATACAAATATCAGAACATACTGCTCCATTCAGTAATTGATAGGAAGTATGACTTACCTTGTTGCTGGGCCAGTATTGAGGATGGTGCTGGAGGGATGACTATGTCAGATGCACGTAGTACACTCCCTATACATGGTAAAGCACAGGTAGTGTCATGTTTGGCATCCATTTTACTGTATATGCAAGTTGGACAGAGGTGTCATTCCCCGGGTGCCTATAGTGTCAGTGTGTGTGCTATGCATTGCCTCTTTGCCGAGGCCAGGGCATACTGGGCATGCCTCCATCTGCCTACAGGGTCTGGCTCAGGGGACTCCTCGTCCGAGTCCCTCTGTGTCTGTGGGGACCTTGGCAATGGTGAGGGCTGTGTGGCCCTTCCCCATCCTGTTCCTGCTGCAGCTGTTTCCACAGGATCATATTGTGCAGCATAGCACATACTATGAACATGTGTGCATATGTGGCTGTAGAGTACTGCAAGGCTACACCAGATATGTCCAGGCAGCAGAGCCATGACTTGAGCATCCCAAACACTCGGTCTATAATGATCCTGGTTTGTGCTTGTGCCTCATTATGGCATTCTTGCATGGGTGTGTGTGCATTTCTGATGGGTGTCATCATCCATGACTCCAGTGCACAGCCAACATCCCCCACCAGATTCCATATGGGATATCCCCCCTGGCAAATCCCTGATGCAGCTGTGAGGAATGCCAGATGTGGGTGTCGTGATAGTTTCCAGGGCTGCCAGCACACACATTCATGGTAATGCCCTGGGTATTTCATACAACCTGGCAGTTGAAGGAGGGGAAGCCCTTGTGGTTTATGTAGACCCTATCCTGCTCACCGGGTGGTGCTTTGATGTGGATGTGCATGCAGTCTATGGCACCCAGTACCTGCAGGTATTCAGTTACACGGTGGAAGAGATGCATATCGTTCAATTTCTCATGGGTGTTGGGGAAGTAGATGTGTTCACGCACATGTGGTAGCATGGCATCCAGGAACTGATGGAGCACTCTGGATTCAGATGTCTGTGACACCCCCATGATATCCCCAGTAGGTCTTTGGAAAGTACCTGTAGCTAGTATTCTTAAAGCTACATATACCTTAGTATCCATTGGGATGGGTTCCCTTCTGTTTGTTCTGGCTGTGAGGAGAGGCTGGCACAGCTCCACAATTTGCAGATGGATGTCACTGTCCACCCTGCAATGCTCTACAATCTCCAAGTCATGTAGCCCCTGATTGGTCACCCTGGGTCTGAACACTCTCCTCCTCCTCTTGGGTCTGCAGCGGTTGGCAGCATTATCCTCCTCACCACTGTCAGCCTCCGGCACATACTGATGTATCAGAGCAATGGTAGCCCCTAGCATTTTGTCCATTAAAATTCCCAGGTTTCCTTCAAAGGTGCAGCATTTCTGGGGAAACACAGACTGAGGGGTGTTTCCATACATTATAGTGGTGTGCTGCTACTGCTGCATGTCAGATTGGCTGTTTCTGATTTATTCCAGCTGACAGCTTACTTGCTCATGGCTTGGATTTAGCCACTGTGAGTGTTAGAAACATTACTGGTGATTTGTGGATGATTGCCTTCATTCTGCTGTTGCCCTTTTTGTAATTCATTTTTACTTGCATCTCCTCCCATTTACAGCTCTGCAGCTACCTACCAGCTGTATTGCAGGGCAGGGCCCATTCTGAGTTGCAAGACTCCCATATGATTTCTATATCAGTTCATCTTTATTTTGTGCTGTTGCATGTCCTCCCATCTTCAGCTCTGCAGCCACCTGTCAGCTGTATTATTTGAGTACTTTCATTGGCCAATTGTGGGTTGCAGACTTCCATATTGCTGATTTGTACAGCGTTTCCCTTGTTCTGCTACTTCCTTTGCCTTTTCCTTCTGTCCTTCCTCTTTCAGCCTGTTGGTAGTATAAACAGCCGGATGTGCCCCTCCCCTGCACATGCACACTCTCTTCTGTTCATGGAGTATGAATACACAGCCTCAGACACAACCCCTCTCCTAGCTGTGCTTAGCTAAGCAAATACCAGCCAATAGGGCTCCAGTGTGCTTCCAGCAAGCATGACACACACCCTTTTCATGTTCCTTGCTCCTCCTGCCTACACGTTGGTGTTAGAGCACCTACACGGTTAGGTGCAGTCTGACACTTAGAAATCTTCCTGTTCAACTTGTGATTCAGTATAAGTCCCCTCAGTAGCATACCCCACTGCCTTAAGCCCTAGTTACTGCACTATTCACAAGCCTCCCCCGTTAGCAACCACTGTTCCTTGCCTGTTTACTTTCTGCATGCCATTGACTATAATGGCAAAATGCAGAAAGTAGTTCTACTGACTCCCCCCCCCCATTTCTACTTTTTCTATCCCCTCCCACTAGCGTACCACATCCCCTGCCCTCAGTGGCCGAGTTTGGCCAACATAAAATAAAATTTAGTTTTTATTTTTTTCGAATGATTTTGCATGCCAATAGCCATATATTTGGTCGTTGGCATGCATAATCTAATTAGGGTCTATGTTAAATGAAGGAATGATCAAAATGTCGAGTACAACATACTCGACAATGTTTGATCGATCGTTCATTTAATTGGACATGCCAAATGCTGAAATTTGGAGTTCAGAAATGCTTTGGTTGGCCATCCCAGTCAGTGTAGCGTGTGATGTAGACATGCTACACTGTTCGGAATGGCGACGTCACAGGCTGCTTTGTTAATATACCAACTCCAAGATCGCTGTACAGTGGGGAAAGGGCAATTTCCTGGTAATCGATTGTTGTGATTACTGGAAATTGCCCTTTACCTAATGTACAGCGATTTCGTAGATGGTATATTTAGTTAGGGGGGTGTGGGGGGGACGAAGCCCCCCCACGTCATTTTAAAAGTAGGTGTGTTTGTGTAGGTGTGTTAGTGTTTAAATGATGTGAGTGTGTAAGGGTTTGTATGCATTGGTTGTATGTGTGTGTTTTGTATGATAGTGTAGGGGAGGTGTGGGACAAACAAAATCTTTAGATTTTGTTTGTTTCAGGCTTTTGCGGGTTCGAGGTTTTGAACGTACGATCATAGTGTGTGGAGTATGTTGTACTCGACATTATGATCGCTCGTTCATTTAACATAGACCCCCTAATTAATACATGCTTTCTGGAGTGCTGACATGCCTCCATTGTGTAGATTGCAGAAATGTATTTGGTTAGTAACCGAATACATTTCTGCAAGCTACACTGTTCCAGCATGAAACATGCTGCTTTGCTGGATCACTAATCGAGCTCATTTGCATGGTTTTCACCAGTAAATGAGCTCATTAGCATCCCACATGGCTTTCCGTGCTGCAACAGTGTAGGTGCACTTGAAAACAGCACGTACGTGGATTGCAAAGTGGCCATTTTTCCGTGCAAGAGCTGTTACACTGTTTCCACACAGAAAATTACCGTTCATGATTCCCGGGGAATTTGTAGAACAGAATTGTCTTGATGTTGGTTGTGACAGATTATGCCACAATATACAATTGTGCCATTAAAGTGAATGTGTCTTCCAAGCAGGATTTTAGTACATTGGGGTATTACTCATTCTTGTTTTTTGGAGGTATTTTTCCTCTTAATTTTATTTTGATTTGAGTTGAAATGGAGTTAAACAGTCTATAGTTAGGGTAAAGGTGAGGGACATCATTAAATAGATTTGGTGTGATGTGCAGAGAGTTTAGGGAGAGGTATTTATAGGTGATTGGGACAATGTTGGACAGATGTCGACAAATATTATTGAGTCTTGGTAGGATGAGAGGTGTCTAAATAGGAGGAGAATAGCAGATAAGCTGAGAAGTCATTTGATTAAGTAAAGGGATCTGTATTTTCTTGATGGCAGGTAGTGGTGGAGTAGGAATCTAGAAGTAAGTAATAACTTTCTTGGGTGGCATAAGCTATGGAACCTTGCTGGCTAGGCTTACGTAGGCCCTTGGGCCAATAGCCTAGTACCTACCTATGAACCTATAAGTAAGAAGTTGTAGGGCTGTAGGATATTTATTGTTGGTGGAGTCTGGAATCTGTTAGAAAGTAGGTATGCAGGAAGTATATTCTATGAAGGAGGAGAGTTATGTTGCCCTGGTGTTTTCTCTTTTGTTTCTGAAATGTAAGAAATAGAGGGGATTGTAAGGATAGAGTATGATGATGTTGTCAAGATAGGAAATAGCGAGGGTTTATTTAGGGAAAGTAGAAGTTGAAATGTAGAATAATAGATAAGTACTTATGAAAGGATAGCAAAGCAGTATGAGAGGGAGAAAGTTTGTTGGGAATGATGCTAAATGTTGTTAGATGGAAGTTGGTAAATAGAAAAGTAGAAACAGGAGTGTTTGCATGATAGAAGTAAGGTTGTTTGGGGAGGGTTAGGAAATAGGTATCACAAGTGAAATGTTTATGTAGGAAGTATAATGGTAGAATAAGAGGGGGTGAGTTGGAATTGGGGGTACTAAAGATGAAGCCAAAGCTGAATGTAGTGAGTTTCCACACTCAGTTCAATTATTATAGAATGCAGTCAGTTTATAGTCAGTAGAAAGCAATTAAGAAGGAGGTGCAAAGTAGAACAGGCTTTTTTTTTCATTTTCTGAATGCAGAGATCAGGAAGCTGGGGAGACTAAGTTACTGGCATATACAGTGTAACCTGTTGGTCAAGAGAAAGGACAATGGCCAACTTAGTTAGTGGTGTTTAGAGTGCAATAATTATTCCTTTGGGAGAAATGGAACAGCCACTTTCCAGCACAGGCAGGCATGTACTTGACTAGATAAAGTTAATACCCTGCAAGATGTTTCATGTTAAACTTGCTTACATTGCAAAATTACAAAATTTTTAGCAAAAACATTTGAGAGTTGGGCCTTATGGCAGACCTCCTGCAGTATCAGGTCAGATATAGTGACCACAGGCTCTGAAAGAAATAAAAGAGAAAAACTCTATTAAACTGTAATATTATTTGGAGGCAATAAAGTAAATACTTATATACGTATTTTATGTGCATCCTACTATTGTATTTTAGACAAGTGCATTTTATGCTATAGTTTTCTGAAGATGTTAATGTTGTGTATGCATTTTTTCTCTAAGCAGATATGTATAACTATAAAAGTGCATTTTACACAAATGTTCCTTTTTATCCATATTCTATCATTTTTTATTGTGAGAGAATATTCTTAACTTGTGTTTGAATTTCTGACAATTGCTTAGTTGTATATAATGTCACTTTATCAAGCTATACTTAACATATTCTTTTATCTTTATTTATTTATTTTTATTTATTTTATTTTACATTTGTTGACCGGGATAATCCAACTGAATACATGTCCATTTTCAGCGGAGGCCCAAGGAGAAAAGCTCCAACGTACATACAGAAAAATATCACATACAACATGATAAGCATTATCTTAGGATGATATATTGACTTCTCATGTAGATAGCTATCTTTTAAATTCAGGAATGTATTTTGTGTGTTTCATCCAAATATTGTTTTTACACACATCTGTTGTTTTGATAAATGATCTGCATATTGTTTCTTGAAGTACACTTGTTTTCCTAGGTACCAATGCTGATTTTCTAGACAGATGTGTTATGTTTTGCTCCATATCACTTGCAGACAGACCAGTTCTGTGCAGGTGGTTCTGTCAGTCTTGTGAGAGCTGCAGATGGCAGTTGTACATGTGCACGAGTGTTTAGTAACCAGAAGGCTCTTATAATACAGTTCACTGCATGTGCTGTCAGTCATTTTTCATTGTTCTTATACCTACATGTGCTGCATTTTTTCCAGGGTCTCCCTGAGAGACAGGATTAGCCAAAAGGATGAGCCTAGTAAACAAACATAAGTAATAATTATAGCATGCAAGGATGCAACATAAAACTGCTGATTGGTACCACTGCAGAATAGAGGCTCTGTTGATTCTATGCCGTTTCAATGCTAACACGTCTGCATAGCAGTGCAAGATAAATCATGAATCATGACTGTGTACAATATACTTTGCTCTGGACATACACCTGTCCTTGTTAATTTCTCACAAGCTGCAGTTTCTGATGTCTTTCTCTAAGGCTAAATATTTATATGTTGTTTATTATGATCAATATTAAATATTCATTTTTCTTATGTACTCTTCCTAAAGATATTTTACATGTTGTGAATGCGATGAGCTTGACAATAATTTACTATCTGGTGTTTGGTAATGAAACAAAGACAATTGTGATCGTAAGATCAGCAAGTTACATCCTTGATCCAGATGTTCTCAGAACTACATCAGTGTCCATGATATCATTATAAGGATTTAATATATGTAGTGATACATGGTGACCATTTCTATATTATCCAGCATGTTTCAGGCTAGGGTTGTATTTTATTTACTACTTCTCAAGGGCACACGTGGATACGCTGCTAATCTCTTTATTAGCATTATGTTGTATGAGATTAGTATAACTTTAAAAGTGAGATTGCAATATACTTATCTGCATACTTCTCTCATGTGGGACTATAATTCTCAGTTTAGTGTGTGCTTGTTATGCAGGTGGGTTTTGATTTATATAGCTCTTTTTAAAAGTTGCATCATGATACTAGGCTATACAATATAAAATAATTTTCAGTTCAACATTAGTAAGAATGCCTAGTTTACTGCTGTGAGAAATGGCAGGTATAGACAGTGTACTGTATACTGAAGCATGGCATTTAACGTATGATGTCACAACCTATGGTACTATTTGTGATGCGTACAGTGTTGCATAGAGAATACTGAGACAGTGTTTCACGTTCTCAGACTCCGTTATTACAAACATGATGTGGTAAGCAGCTGTCTGTTGTGTTCAGTCTACCTTCTGCCCTGAAAAATGATGACCACCACACAGCTAGTACATGGCAAACCTAGTCAGTCCTGCAGGCTGGTACAAACAGTACTGTGAGAGTATAGATGATGCCAGTGATTGTATCTGAATAATGTTTTCCATTTATTTTTATAACTGTGCTTTGTTTAAGTATACACAAAGTCCTAAGAAACAGATAACATTCCTAAAATATACTTCCACATTCCAGTGTTTGACCAAACGCAAGTAGTAACACATTATGGAAGTTGCAGCATTTTAACATTTATTATAAAAAATGCTAGACCTACAGAAAATATTTTCAGGGGTCTTTGTTTATTAAAAATGTTATAATTTGCAAGTACACTTGGAAGCAAGACAGATGTCAAGACAGGGCTGCACATTTCATTCTGAGTAGGAATACAACCAAGCCATTATGAAACTCTCATTGCACTGTGTATTTTATTCCTTCACCATGTTGCTCCAATTCTTACATCGGTCCTTTTTATTTTTTTTCTCATAGTTTTTGCGTTTTCATGCCCCATGTGTATATTAGCCACTTTTGTGGCCACTGTGCCACCCAACCATCTCTGTTTCTGGCAAAAGACTGAGACTACAGTATGGCCATCATCCAGGTAGTCACTCCACTGCACATACTCACTAGTGCCCAAGGAGTGGGTGTGTGATTTTTTGTGAGGACATGTCATCCATTTCTGTGGATGACATAACCCCTCAAAAAGCCCTCCTCCCCATGTAAGCAGAAGCCTTTGTCCAATTTCATGTCTCCATTAAGGGATCATTGATGGAATGAACCCCAGAAAATGGGCCTCAGCACCCCCAGGGAGAGGTGAGCAGGCAGTGCCTCTTATTTCTTTTCCTTCCCAGGGGCCTCCTATAATGTCTGGCTGTTGTTTGAATATATCTCACCTGAGTTGCATTCGTGGCTTTGTTCCTCTGCAGCACAGGGTCAGCTCTCCTCTCCTTTTCTACTGTTATTGATGTCATTGACAATACAGACTGTGAGGATGATTCTCTTTCCAAGTATTTAAGTGGCTCTAATGTGTTCCATGATGCCAGGCACACTGACCCTGCTTCATTTTTTCACCATTGCTTTAATGGCTAGGTTTATGTCAGCTTAATCTTAGTGGTTATAAGTTTCCATTTCTATAAGCATGAGCATTTGTTTTGGAGAGAAGGCATTGTTAAAGTGTTAATGAAACAACCACAGAGGTAGTTATTGGAACCTGAGGAAATGTTTTAGAAAATGAAGAGGGGATTAGAACTGGGATCTGAAAAATTATGGAAGCTTCATTGGCAAGTTCATACATAAATACATAATGCACGCACTCGAGGCACCCCTCAGTATGGAGAAAATCGATATACGTGCAGTAACAGAAACCTGGTTTAAGGCTCCAGAGAGCACCCCAGCACTACCAGGCTACAACTCATACCATACATTTCAGCCACAGAACCCGAACCGAAATACAAAAGGCGGGGGTGTATCCATATTCATCGAGGATACCCACACCTCCAGGTTAGTGGCATAGCATGATGCTTCAGAGATCATCCACGTGCAATTAACAATGGGAAAAACTTCAATTCAAATTGTAGCTTGCTATAGATCACCCACCATGTCCCAGGACCCCCATTCTGCATTTCTGGAAACACTGGGTAACATAAAGGTCCTACCAAACACCCTAATATTGGATGATTTCAACTACCCAAACATTAACTGGGAGAACTACTCAAGTACTAATTCCCTTGCCCAAAATTTCCTAGAATTTAAAAACTCAAATGCCCTGGAACAATTGGTCAAAACTCCCAGCAGAGGTGACAACATATTGGACCTGGTCATCACCAACATGGGTAACCAGTGTTCCACACTGGAGGTCAACCCCTCGCTGGTTAGATCTGACCATAAACAAATCAATTTGGATATCCACATTTCAACCCCACCCCCGGACAAGGAAACCACCGTGAAACACTTTTCAAAAGCAAACTTCACGTTACTTAAGATGGAGGTGTAAAGTTTCAAAGCCCCCGTTCTAAAGGATAACACTGTCCAAGCTGCATAATCCTTTACTAATGCATTCTACGGGCACGTACAAGAATGCATGGATTGTGCTATCCCAAGCAAAACCAAGACTCACTCCTTTAAGAAAAGGAAACCAGTCTGGTGGACCCCCACCATAAATAAGCTACACAACAGAAGGAGGAAACTAGTACAGAAAAGAGTAAAATCCCAAGAAGGGAAGACATCCCTGATCAGTATCAGCAAGAAACTACGGTCCCTCATAAAATTGTCCAAGGAGAACTTTGAAAGAAAACTTGCCAAGGACTCCAAAGATAACCACAAGGCATTCTTTAGCTATGTCAAGAATCTAAGTGGCAATGCTCAGATCTGCTCGGAGTTAGTGCAGAATGGCATAAAATACAATGAACCAACCGATATTGCCAGCATCCTGGCAGACAGGTTCAGTCCAAACTTCACCCCCCTCTCACCCCCAAAAGGGCCCATAACCATACCAGAAGAATGTAGAGCCCCTGAAATCACAGACACTCGGGTTAAAATAGCCCTCTCCAAAGCCAAAAACACAGTATCAATGGGACCGGACGGTGTCCCAGGCTGCATCCTACATGAGCTCAAAGACGAACTAACCTCTCACCTAAACACGCTGTTCAAACTCAGCCTCTCCACAGGCTATGTACCCATAGAGTGGTGCACAGAAATGGTTATTCTAGTCCACAAAGGTGGAGCCACAACAGACACCGGGAACTATCACCCTTTAAGCCTGACTAGCTTGGTCTGCAAAGCTATAGAGCGCATCATCATGGAACTCATTAACAGAAACATTGGGAACCTCCAAACACTGGACCCTACCCAGTTCGGCTTTGTTAAGGGCAGGTCATGCCTCCTAACCCTGATGGACTTCTTTGAGACAGTTACCAAGGCTATAGATGAGGGAAAGGTGGTACACACAGCCTACCTAGACCTCGCAAAGGCCTTCAACACCATTCCCCATTCTGGTATTATAGACAAGCTCACCAGCCTGAACATAAACCCCTATGTGACAAGATGGGTTGCCAAATGGCTCATGGACAGAACCCTCATGGTGAGAGTTGTGGGAGCTAGGTCTGACTCTAAACCGGCATTCCCCAGGGCTCAGTCCTAGGAACCCTCCTGTTCGGCCTATACTTCTCAGAGGTACAGACAAGCACAGGAGGATTATGGCTGACCAAATTTGCAGATGACTGCAATCTAGGGGCTATAATTGACTCACCGGCTGACACAGACATCCTCCAAAAGGGTCTCACTGAGACGAATACCTGGTGTCAAAATCATGGCCTCAAGCTAAATGCCAAAATGTGCATAGTTATTCCCTTTGGAAATAACAAAGTACACACAAACTACCACATAGGTGGTAGTCCCCTAAATACAGAAAATATAATAAGGGATCTAGGGACCCAAGTAGACAGTAATCTCTCCTTTGATAATCACATTGCCAGAATGGTTAGAAAATCCTTCTATGTGGCCCACCTAATCACAAAAGGTTTTGCATCCAGATCAAAAGAGGTCATTGTGCCCCTCTGCTCATCACTCATCAGACCCATCATAGAGTACAATGCCCCATCTGGGATGTACCTTACAAGACACCTGCAACAGCTGAAAAGACCACAGAAGTACCTCACCAAGAGGATCACTGGCCTCAAACAGATGCCCTGTGCAGCTCGACTAAAGAAACTCCAGCTGTACTCGGTTGCATACCACCTGCTCAGAGGTGATCTCTGCCTGACATACAAGGCCATGTCCAACCCAGAATTGATGGACTTGCTCCACTTAAATAAAACCTTATCCCCTCGAGCCACACACTCTAGGGATCTAAACCTCACCACAACAATAAATAGGACGTGTTGGAGGGATAGATTCCTGTCCCAGAGACTTCCCATGCTTTGGAACAAGATTCCAATCTACATTAGGCAGAGTTCCTCACTAGCACTCTTCAAGAGAAATCTTGACGAGTGGATGGGAAACAGAAAGTTTACCCTGGGGATCACTTCAGTGGCTGTGCTGGACAGAGGCACAGGGAACTAATCTAAGGGGCGGCGAAAGCAAACACATTCTGGCTAGGCTTATAAATGCCTTTGGGCAGATAGCCTAGTACCTACCTATGAAGCTATGAACCTATAAATGTATTTTTTTCACAACTGTTTTTTAAAATGTCCAAAAAAATCTTTACTTAATAATGGGATTTGACATTCCTCCTGCTTAAGAGGCATTCGTATACTGCTGTATATGCTGTTTGTCCTATGTTTACTTTAGAAATGTTTGTCTGGTATTAATTCTTACTTAAAATCTAGGTTTTGCTGTCATTGCTACTTTGAAACATCAGGTCTTTAAATCCCTGGCAATATTTTTCCCTTAAAAGCAATGTTTTTTTCACTTTTTTCATCGGAATATCAAAGCGTTAAATACAAATGAAGCATTCTCAATGACAGCAATAAATTGTCTTGCATTAATCACCAGTTTTTGGGCATGTTAGATTTCTCAACTGTGTTTATATTAACAAATATTGTTTATCTCTTGGGTAATTTGTCAACTCATTAGTCTTATGCAAAGGCCTTAATATCAATTAATTCCCTTTTTTGTAGTGCCGAACCATACATACACACATATTTGCTCCTTATATGAAAAGCAAAAGAACAAATAAAATGCTAAGGAAAATGGAACAAGTTAAATCATTAACCCAAATCTAACTATAAACAATACTGAGAAATGGCCAGATTTCCCTGCTTTAATTTGACACCTCCTAACTTTTAATCCAACCTTCCATAGCAACAATTCCAACATTCCGGAACTGCTTAAACTCATTATAAGTCCAACTCGCTTGAGCCCAAGAGTCTTCCTAGGTACGGGTTAAATCTTCCACTATTTAGTTATTGTCCTACTTGTATCTAGTTGGTTATATTTCAGTTTTATATATTTTGCATAATTTTTTAGTTTTCTAACATCCGTTCTAGTCAGTTTCACTTTTGTTTCGATTTCCTTGCAATGGTTTTCTTCAACACTGTAGAAAGTAGCACTAATAGTGCTGTACCATTTTTTTGGCTTCTTAAATCTTCACTAATTCAGAAGAATGAGGTCCTTTGCCAACTGCATCGTGTATCTCCCTATTTTCTTCACTATCTACAGCAGCTCAAGTTTAAATCCCTGCAACTATTTACCCCCCTGATGATATGTCACATGCCCCCTTTTCTCTATTGCAACATCTATAATATAATACACCCCAGAGAAACTCATATTTATTCTTTTAAGGGTGTAAATAGATTTATGCAAATACTTCCAAGCAAATTTCCAAAATTTTCTGCATTTATTTACATATTTTGGTGTTTGTGTTATTGGTTTCCAGTTGTCTTCTGTTAGCAGTGCCAACATCCCACTCCATTTGTTTCCTAAGCTTTAGATCTCACTTATTTTCATTCCTTGGTCATCTCTATAATATCCGTTACATTCACTGATCTCACTTTTAGCAGATAATCAACAAGTTCAGAGTTGTTTGAACACTGTGCATTATTCTGCAATAATTCTTTTATTTTTTTTCGCAGACTTAAGCTGAACTCTTCCCTCACCTCAGCCCAAAACTTTAAGACCAGGCCTAATACTAACTGCTCCTAATATATTGGCCTGCTGTATGTCTCGAGGGTTTTGAAACATTGTTCATATCTCAATTTGCTGTTCTACTAATGCTATTGCCTATCAGCTTTATTTGCTTCTGCTTTGGTACAAAACTTTGTTGGGTTTTCTGTCCTTTCCTATAACTTCATGATTTTCTGATGCTGTTGAATTTCCTGATCATAGAGTAAATAATCTTTAATTTGGCCATACAAGTAGAGCAATCTAAGCTGTGTTGCTTTAAAATATTCTCCAAGGTCTGGCATTCAAACGGCCCTTTTCTTTGGTAATAACATCATTTCCCAACTGACTATTTCCTTTTTATTATCTCAAAGTTCCCCTCAGTTCCTTTGTGAGCCTCTCCTACACACAAGTTTCTGGTCGACATATATTTGATTACCTTACCTATAACACTGATACAAAATGTAGGCTACCTATTGTGGAGTAGGCTCTCTTATAGGCTCTCCAAACCCAGTGAAGTGGGTGGAGCTCCCTGGGAAAAACAAGTACAAACAAAAGGAAAATGCTCTTTGTTGACAGTAATCCACTGTTGTATTCCTGTAGGTACTGACCAGGCAGGGAGCTAATCACAGGAAAATGTACGCATTCCCGAAATCAGGCATTGAAAACATGAAGCAATCCTCCTTTGAGTCTTAACTTGTCTGGTTTATTCAAAATAATGAGCGCTTTCATCTGTCAGCTTCATCAGATACAATATTTCTTTTGTAAAAAACATAATTCCAGCTGTTTAAGTAACCCTAAACAAGGAGGTGTGGTGGAAAACGGCCCTTATGATGAGGGGTAAGGCAATGGTTCCTGACTGGCTTATAGTTGGGTATACTGGTTGGAAGGAAGTCAAGACCCTAATTAGAGTGTGAGTCATGGTTTGTCTAATGTGTGAGCCAGGTGGTTGGAGGGGTAGCATTTCTAAGCTTCAGATTTGAAAGTCCCATTTTTTTTGGGTTCCACTGTGTTCACGTTAGAATCAAGATAGTCCCTAATGTTGTAGCTTTTTTTGAAAATAAACCTATGTCTCAGTTCTAAGACTTAAGCAATATGCTTGTTACTGTTGATAATATCCAAGTTTTCTTTCACAATGGATGGATAAGTGGTCAAGGTTGGTAATGCCCGGTGGTGTCTTATAATAGGTTCAAAAGCAACCAGTTCTCCCCGGATCTTAATATCCCTAATCGGATCAAATATGTTCCTTTTGTGAATGTATGAGCAGCATAAACCATTTCTCTTGTCCGGGCGGCGGGTACTAATAAAAAAATACTACAACAGGTGTAAAGCTGACTGTAACACAGAAGTGGTTCTTTATAGAGCTCAGTGCAAAAATGTGAAGCATTCTAGTTTGAGAAAACCATTAATAGATTAAAAATATCCATGTCACAATGTTTTTCTGACGTTAGACATAAAATTAGTAAAAATGCTCTAGCAAAACATTTTGTTGAGATGGTTCACTCTAGGTTTAAATTTCATGTCCTTGACAAAATTGTGGGCTTTCCTCATCCGCTTTGGATAGGAATAAGAATGTGGTCTTAGAAAAAAGACAGCTGGAGTGGCAAATCCAGCTGAATCCATACAATAAACCAGGCCTAATAGCAAATTGGATTTTTGATTCTCTGATTGTTATAGCTTTCCTTTCTAATGCCCTATTTCTGGTAATCTGAAGAAACTTCAGTTCAGGAGCAAAAGTGTTTACTTTAATACTGGCTGTAACATTCAGTTGGCTAACCCTGGCTCCATAAAGTGGGCACTCCAAGTTTACTGTTTTTATTCACTACACTTTAATTTCAGATAGAGTCGTTATGTGCCATGAACAAAACATGCTGGCGAGACAGATATGTGTCTCAGAGATTACCCCTTCTTGGGAAGAGGATTCCTAGTAATGTAAAGCCAAGCCCTTCCCTGACCCTCTTCAGTTGCAGTTTGGATCAATGGATTTGAAATTGTAAATTCACTCCTGGTTTGGCACCCATGTCCCTTATGGAAAGGGGCAGTCTGTAAAATACTCAGAGGCATAGGCACAAACCCAAGCCATCCTCCAGCCCTTAAGGATAAAAAATCAGATAACATTTGGGCAATAATGGCTAGGCTTGCAAAGCCTAGTAGTCCCCTATGAACCTATAAATCTATATGTAGAAAGACAAATGACACTGGATGTCCCATAAAAGTGGGCACTCATAATTTCCTGTTTATATTGGCTCCAACGCACATGTTGTTTCCATGAACCTACAAAAATATATGGCTTTTCAAAGACTAAAATATTGTGTTAAAAACTTTTTAAATTGGAAATTTGTTTTCATTTTTATAGCATTGTTCATGAATCTTTTTCCTTAACAAGGACATGGAGGCGAATAACAGCCTAACCAGTCTATGACTCATATTCTAATTAGGGTCTTGGTCTCCTCTCCAATCAGCAGGCCAGAATATTAGCCAAACAATGACTCTTATTCTAATTAGGGTCTTGACTTCCCTTCCTACCAGCAGGACCAACTATAAGCCAATCAGGAACCATAGCAACACCCCAGTCATAACGGCTGTTTTCCACCACACCTCCTTGTTTAGGGTTAAACATCTAGTTTTTATATATGCCACCAGTGGTACAATAAACGTTTTCACTGCCATTATTTTACTATTCTCTTCCATAAAGGTCAATTTCCATTTCCTTAGTTTATTAGCTATTTTTAAAACTGCTTCAACCTAAATTTCCTTATCTGTTTGTTCAATATCCATTTTTCCCATATTCACAAATATTTTACCCTGTCATGAACCCAAAAAGGGATGTGTTTGAACCATCGCATGGGTTAGCCACCTGGCAGTGTAAACCTTGGCTCTAGATGATTGTGACTGTTGAAGTGAAACCCCAACTCCATGTGCAAAATGGGAGAAAGGAGCTGTGGATGGATGGAGGGATGGATGGATGGATGGATGGATGGATGGATGGATGGATGGGTAGATGGATGGATGGATGGATGGTTTGATGTATAGTCATCTACTATTGCCTTAGTTATTTTTCTTGTAAACTGCCTCAAGGATTCCCATCTGTGTGAGACTTTATAATGCTCCTTGAAAAATAATATTAGGTAGAAATCAAAAAGCAATGGTGACAATGGGCATATTTGCCTGGTGCCCTTCTTTAGACTAAAAGATACTGACAGCCATCAAACTATCAAATGAGATAAACACAGCAACTATATGAAACAAAAACAATAAAAACCTTGATCAGAAGAAATCAGACTGTAGACTAAAAATTAAATGCTTTCATTCATTTACTATTTTAAAACACGGACTTCATCAGAAACTTAATTCAAATGTACACTCTGGACAGTGCAAACAGCATGTGAAAGTGTGAAACTACAGTAAAAGTTCTAAATTAAAAAAAAAATGGAAATAGAAATAGAACCCCGCCCACTAGTTGGAAGTCATCAGTTATTTTAACCATCTTAATAATCATTTAATATTTAAAGTTCCATTGAGCCCTGGGGGCATGTCAGCTTGAAGTTTCACTTGCCATTGTAATTCCCTGACCTCCAGGAGAGGATTGACATCATGAAAGGGAACAACCACTTTGTCCAGAACTGCGAACTTGAAATTAGAAAAATGAGAGCATGCTAGACTGTGTTTAGCTAAAGGAATTTTACTATCTGTGATTCTAATTACTCTGATATGCTCTTTTATTCTGTCACTTAATCTGTGTATAGTTTTTACGATATAGAAAGAGCCACAATGGGAACAGATCGCGATGTACACAACATTCCTGGTGGTGCAGTCAAATGAATCATTGAATTGGAGAGAAAAATATATAAAAGTATATATAAAATATATACAAAAGTATATACAAATATTTATTATATAAAGATATAAAGTATATGTAAGTAAATGTGGATATTTGGGAACCAAAATGACTTTAATCTGTAAAACACGAATCTCCAACCTACTCTGTCAAATGCCTTTTCATTATCAAGATTCACAAGCATGAATGTTTTTTTGCCATCAGTAGCATCTTTCTGGATTAACTTTCTGGATGAGTGCATAATTATATTGCCAGAAGTCTGACTTCCTACTTCAAATCTGTATTAATCAAGTTTAATCAATTTAAGGAGATAATTTTTCATTCTTTTAGCTAGGACTGACATAAAAATCGTAAATTCATATTTTAATATTGATAAGGGTTGGTAGGATAATTGACTGAGTCTAGTCTTTCCAGTCTTTTAGAAATAAAACTGTTCCTGCTTTATGCCACAAATGTGGTACCTCTATCCCCTTAAACTTTGTTTAAAAAGCAGACACCAGATTTCTATAACTTTGTCTTTTACCATCTTTCATATTTCTTTGCATATTTCCTCTGTTCCCAGAACTTCCCACTTGTGGATTTTTGCTATTTCTCATATCTCCTCCCTCTTTATTCCAGCCATTAGTTTCATTATCTCTTCTTTATTAAGCCTAGTGAGACCCAGGTCTCCAAGATAGTCTTTCATTTGTAGTCAATGGGCTTCTCATTAAAAATCTTGTTAGAACTTTTGGTAGAAAATTCTCATAGTTTATCTTATCTCTTCTGGCTCAGTCATTAGGTTTTTTTTTATCTTGGCATCTTAACTTTGTTATTATTTGTTCAACTTTTTGCTGCCTCAGTATCTGCACAAGGATTGTTGTTACCCTTGGAGTGGTCTTAATGAAAGCCTGTTTCAAAACACAAGCCCTGAACATTCATTTTTTTCCAAATACTCCCTTACCATGTTCTTTTCTTGCTCAAGTTGTCTTTCCAAACCACATCATCTGTCTGATCTTATTCCTGCTTGCAGTGCTTTAATTTCTTCAAGTTATTCAAGATAACAATTTTAATTTCTTTTCCACCTCTCTTTGCTTGCATACATATTAAGTATTTTATTTTCTACTTCTCCCTGTCCCATGCTCATGCCACATTATCCTCAGAAGCCCTGATATTTTCTGTCACTTCATTTATTGTATGATCTACCCAACTGTTAAGGACACCTTATAGAAGTAGGAAACTGGCACTGTTTCCTAACTGCATAATCCTTTTTAATTCTTAACTTAAGTATACTCGTGCATGATCTGATACCAGTACAGGATATATAAACAACAAAAGTGGAAAAAAGTGCCAAAAGCAAACTGATAACCAATAGTAAGGCACTAGAAAGTTCACCAGAATAAAATCCACGGTTTTATAGATCGCACACAATAATAAAAAAGCGTAAAGCACATCCAGAACGCATTAACTGTATCACTGCATTTTCGTCACAAAAATTCTTCACATGAGCATACCAACTTCTGAAACCCCTTTTATATACAGAAACATCCTCAATTAATCAATTAGCAAACTGTTGCACTTTTAAAAACACAGTGCAAAAATACTATATACACAAACAATGAAACACAATAAGTAAAGAAGTGCATAGAAAATCATTTGTGGGTCAAGCAGAAATCTTGTAAAACAGATACATTAATTACAATTTGAAAAAACTTGTAAACAGAAAATAAATATTTGAAAGTTTAAAACCCTTATAAAACCACATTTAAAACATTGTTGTATAAGTCATACAAATTGTTGAACACACCATCTGCTGGACAGTCACATAATTTAAAGTTTAGATGCCCTAAGCTTTAAGACATGCTTCAGTGAAACCATTTAATTTAAACCAGGATATCTAGCAGCTTTAAGAACTAGTTGCCAGTACAGTTCCCTGTATTCTAAGCGTGTTTCCCAAGGGCCACCCCTAGGATCAACGGGCAATATTTCAATTACATAAAAATGAAAATCAGCCCCTGCACAGTTCAGAGTATGTTTATACAGAGAATTGTTACTGTTCATCTTTCTTATATCGTACCTGTGTTCATACATTCTTGACTTTAATTTTCTCTCAGTTTTGCCTATATAGAACGCTTCACATTTGTCACACAAGGCTAAATAAATAATACCATTAGTATTGCAATTAGCAAAATCTTTTGTCTTAATAAATCTGTTTCTACTTTTCAGATGAACCAGCTCTCCAGCTTTGACATACGGGCATTGGGCACAACAACCACATTTGTATGTGCCCCTTTTATTACAAAGGTGAACACCTGTCCTAGGGGTAACATTCTCCAAAATGTTCTTGATACAGCGTCCCCTTCTGGAAATACACTTAAAAGAATTATCAAATATATACTGCAAGTCTGATGTACTAACAAATCTGTTCCATTCTCATTCTATAATATTTCTGGCCAGCCCAGCATCCCTGTCATAGGTTATAACCAAAGCACTGTTATACCCATCATCACCTGACCTCTCCGATGTTTGAATATATTCAAGGTCCTGATTGTCACTCCCCAAAATGGGGGCAAACCTAGATTTTCTTGCTTCCAAAACTTCACTGAATACTTCCACTAGGAGCTTTTCTGGGTACCCCCTAACCTTAAACAAATCCAAAAGATAGGCAATTTCATTAATAAAATCATTGTCATCTGAGGTCATTCTAGATATTCAAACAAATTGACCCTTTACTACCCCTTTCTTCTGGTGATGTGGGTGCGCACTGGTATAATATAGGTAAGAGTTCAAAAATGTTGCTTTTCTATAAACTCTAGTTTTGAAATTCCCTCCAGCCTTACTGATACAGAGGTCCAAGTATCTCATCTCATCAGAACTGATTTCATAGGCAAATCTTAAAAAATCTGTGGTGCTAGATAAATAGTTAAAAAAATTCTAAAAACCTACTCTCAGGTTCTACCCAAAATAAACAAATGTCGTCCACAAAATGAGCATAAAAATTCCAACTACACCTGAAATCACAATTGAACACAAATTTTTTTTCCCAGTAGAAAAGAATAATGTTAGCATATGGGGGGGGGCACAATGGGCCCCCATAGCAACACCTATTAGTTGTTTAAAATACTCGCCCTCGAAAAATATAAAATTATTCTTTAAAATCACATCCATTAAGATTAAACATGTTCTAAAATTATTGTAACTTATATCATTACTATCACTTAAAACCTCTTCTAACCATTTTAAACCCACACTGTAGGGTATTGAAGAAAATAAATCTATCACATCAACTGTGATAAAAGTAAGGTTGTCACAATAAAGGCCCGAATGTAGTTTTTTCAAAAGGTCCAATGAGTCTTTGAGTACATTTGTCTATCCTAGGCAATTTTTTAAGCTTAGAATCCACAAATTTAGCTAAGGGGGCTGTTATGGAACCTTCAGCAGAGACCATTGACCTTAAGGGTGGGTTACCCACATCTTTGTGGACCTTGAGGATGCCAAAAATTGATGGAACCCTAGGTTTCTCCACATGTAAAAAATTGTAAGTATCATTGTCTCTAAGCCATTCAATGAGCAAATCATTTAAACATACTTGTATTCTTTTATAAGCAATATTTACTTTGTTCAGAGAAACCCTCATATACTGGTTAACATCACCCAAAATGTCCATCGTCTAACCTTCATATGTGATTTTATCCATTAAAACTACACCCCTACCCTTATCCGGTTTCATAATTCTTAAATTCTTGTTACTTCTACATTGTTCTAGTAAGTCCCTCTCTTCCCTACTAAGATTCAGAATCTCTTTGCTTTTACTTAATGCTTGCCTTAACTCATTCTCCATCATACATTCAAAATTCATTAATTGTGGATGCAAGGGTGGGTTAAAAGTGCTTTTCCTATGCAAGGTGGTGTTGTATGAGTTGGACCTTTCTTGAACAATAAAAATAGTTCAAGATTCTTTTTTCATATATATAATTTAAAATCCACCAATAATTTAAACACATCATACTTTCTCCTCGGGATAAAGGTAAATCCCTTTATGAATAAGTTAAAATGACCTTCCTGCACAACAGTGTTACTGTAATTAAAAATGTTGAAATTGTAACTTATTTTGGGGCCATCCTTGACCATTCCAACCCCTAGGCCTGTCTCTAGTGAGCTCCCCATTGTCCTGTCCAGGCATTGTACCTGTAATTGACTGGGCCTTTCGTTTTCAACCTTTCTGACCTCTGGGGGGGAAGGAAAATCTGAAGGGTCCCGAATGTTAAAAGGAACATTGTTAAACTACCCACCATCATGTACACTTTCCCTGTTTAAATTGTCATTACCATAAAACTTCCCCCTGCCTTGGTTTGGGATAATGCACATTCTCTTTGTATTCATTAACATCTCTCTCTATCTTTTTTATCTTTCTAACATGCACTTCTTTACATTTTAAAAAACTTTCCTTAACAAATCAAAATATTTCTCCTTTCACCTTCAATAGTATACACTAAATCACTGATAATGTTGCTGTTGGTATGCTCAACCACATGGAAAACATTGTTCATTTTCATTTTTCATTGTTTTTAATTATAGCTCTCATGACAGCAAAGCCACGTTTATCAAATGCAACAATCAAATCTTTGTAAAAATCAGAGCCATTATTAACATTGTTTGGATATTTGCACACCCTTAAACACTTAGGTACAATATTCAACTACAAACTTTGCTTTAAATAGTCATTATCCCGTTGATACCTCTTATATTAAGTTAAACAAATATCAAGTTTAGCAAGGTTGTTAGCATAAGTATCATTGTTGTTGTCATAATAAGGCACATCACCTACAAAAGCAAATTTGTGGTCTAAAATGTATTTAAAAAGTCTTTGTTACTTTGACTGCTATGAGTGTTTTCATTCACTTACCTGTTGCTTCTACCAGCTGCACTAGCTTGGACAGCAGTTTCTCTCCCTCTTCTTTCCATTTGTTGGGTTTGAACACTTTGTTGGGTTCTAAAAATATTAAAAAAATCATCCAAACTACAGTTTCTGTTTCCAGTCATTGCAGAAACCTCCATAGCATTCTCATTTGAGTCAGTTTGTCCCTCATGGTGAATTCTGACATTTTCACTCTGATTTACTTCCTGGTTTCCTGGTGATGTCAGACGTGATGTCAGCAAAGACAAGGATTGACTGACAGGAATCAATAGACCCACCAGTTGGGTCATTTGGCCAATGAGCTTACAAATTTCTCCCAGTTCTCCTCCTTTCCTTCGATCCTCCATGTTGGAATGTGGCTGCCCTTCCATATCCACAAAGCAGAACAAATAAGCAAAGAAAGTGGAAAAAAAGTGCCAAAAACAAGCTGATAACCAAAAGCAAGGCACTGGAAGGTTCACCAGAATAAAATCCACTGTTTTATTGATCACACACAATAATAAAAAAGCATAAACAGTGTTTTAAATGTGGTTTTATAAAGGTTTTAAACTTTCAAATATTTATTTTCTGTTTACAAGTTTTTACAAATTGTAATTAATGTATGTGTTTTATAAGATTTCTGCTTGACCCACAAATGATTTTCTATCCACTTCTTTACTTGTGTTTCATTGTTTCTGCATATAGTATTTTTGCACTGTGTTTTTAAAAGTATAACAGTTTGCTAATTGATTAATTTTGGATGTTTCTGTATATAAAAGGGTTTCAGAAGTTGGTATGCGCATCTGAAGAAGTTTTGTGATGAAACCGCGGTGATACAGTTAATGCGTTCTGGATGTGCTTTACGTTTTTTTATTATTGTGTGCGATCAATAAAACAGTGGATTTTATTCTGGTGAACGTACCAGTACAGAATATGTTATTTTTTTCTGAATCTAGTATAAACATTTTTTTGAAAGATCCTGTCTGTATAAAATAATAGTCTTGCCCAGGTTTGATATTTGCCTGAGTAATGTATAAAAGCTGGTACAGCCTTGGTTGCCTCAATCACATATACTAAACTGAATACTTTCATGTAACTCTTAAGATATTTCCCTTCTGGTGGTACCATCTGTCTTCGTGGCCCTCTGAGATGTCTACTTTTCAACCTACCACATTCCACTCTCTTCCTATTATCATTGTAGGTTGCTGAAGTGCAGTAGTGTTTACAAATATTTCTGTTATCCTAATGATTTGGTTTTCTGTGGGAGGTAGATCAACCCTAAATTCACAAATAAGGCTCCAGGAAGATGTGCATAGAACCACAAAAGTTATTAATTATCAACATTAAATGTAAACCTCCACAAGGTTTATAAAATCAAACACTTTTCGTCCACAACACCAAGTATGTAGACTTCCTCAGACAAATTCTCAGAATATAGAGGAAACCATGCAGCTCATGTTTAAATACAGTTACACTTGATTCAAACCAATCAAAAATAGGATAGGATGTAACCAAAATGTGAACGCTACTAGGTTTAGTGAAGTAATTCCCCTTATACATTAAACAAGTGTACGTATAAAAAGGTATTCCTTATGTGTACACTCTTTAAACTTAACTATTACCTAAAGTACTAAGTATTAAAACCATTGTTTAAAAATATGCATGCTAAAAACATACTAATGTTAATCACTGTAATAACAATATTATAAAATTGGTCAAATGATTTATAAAATGATTTATAAAAAATTATATATAAAAAATGTTTCCTAATGCAACAAACATCTAAGCTTTAAAATACATGCCAAAGAGGTACACTTGTTTAGTGTATTAGGGGAGTTACTTCACTAATCAACCTAGTAGCATGCACGTTTTGGTTACATCCTATCCTATTTTTGATTGGTTTGAATCGTGTAACTGTATTTAAACATGAGCTATATGGTTTCCTCTCTATTCTGTGAATTTGTCTGAGGAAGTCTACGTACTTGGTGTTGTGGACAAAAAGCGTTTGATTTTATAAACCTTGTGGAGGTTTACATTTAACGTTGATAATACATTTTGTGGTTCTACACACGTCCTCCTGGAGCCTTATTTGTCTTTCAACAGTTCATGTTTTGAAACCAGAGTAGTCTTGTTTGTAGTACGTTATGGCTACTGGGAATTCGTTGAGTATAGCCACAGACAGTACATCGAACCCACCACTGGACCAACAAGGAGATTCCTTGAGTTTGGAAGCTCTCACAACACTAATTTATTCCATCAATGAAAGACTTAATCTTTTGTCTTCATGTATAGATTGCTTTACTGGGTCTAATGTGGTGATAAGATCGAAGGATGTGTCAGCCAGAACACTTACAGAGGGTGTCTTGGCTGGTTCAGTAAACGCTGCTGGGACAAGTGAACCAACCTGTTCAGCGCATAATGGATGTAACAACATAAATGGTTTGGGAATCACTACTACAAGTAGTGTACAAGGAAACAGAAATGAAGTAACTCCTTGCCCAGGGCTTACTGGGTTCCTAGATGTCGACTCATGGCTCATTGAGCAGCCACGTTTTGGGATACAAGGTCCTACAGGTACACAGGAGCGACTGGTGGAGGTAAGCATTTCTATCAATTCTAAATTAAAAGAACTGGACCAGAAGTCACTAAAGGCAAAAAAATTACAACTAGAGATCAAATATTTTGAAGAATGTAAACGGGAAGTTGTTGTACCGAAAGGGTTACGTTCTTGGCAGTACCCTTCAGGATTGGAGGCAAATACACCATTTTTTGCTGACCTAGTTTCTATGTCTAATAGGCACGGTTTTGAATTGATGGAAACTATGAGTAAACACTATACTTTAGCCATCGATAGTCTCACAGCTGACATTAAGACCTTAAACCAGGAGGTTAGGTCCCATGTTGATTTTCCAACAAGATTCCAATTTGAGTACAAACGACTTTTCTCATCTATAGAAAACCAATTGATGAAAAATAGTGAAATAAAACTGAAAAAACTCAGGAGAGACATTAATGATTACAAAAACGGGGTAGCTTATCCTACCCCACCACCCTCACAAGGAAGGAGTTTTTCTGGTCCAGTAGAAACATCGACTGGGAAAAACACTAATAACGATTATGAGGGCACCGTGTCAGCAGGATTCCAGAGGGGACCGTTGTTGAACAGTCAAAGGGGTGATCACCCCAACGAAGATCATGGGGTGAGTGGTGAGCAACAAGCCCACAATAGAAACAGTATCTATCATCAGGACAATGTACACAATAAAAAAATTTTTCCAACAATGGCCAGAACCACCAGTTGAAGTACAACACGAGGGGGAAGGGGGCCAGGAGGGATATGAACAACTCCAGCAGGTAGAAGTCAAACCAACCATTCTGGTGAACTCATCAGGGGATTTTAAAATCTACAACTTTTCTAGTTTTGACATTGAACCTGAGCTTTGTGATATATTTTGCAGAGGTTTAACCTTTGTCCCATCAGAGCATTTTAAACTGGCTGAGACTTTGGTAGACCTCAAACTCTTTACATGGAAATTGAACTTGGCCCTTTTCTTTGGTGGTAACAGCCAACCGAACAACCAATTAAAAGTACCAAGCACTTTCAATCCACCCATGTACCTTATTTTGGGTTTATTTGAACACATGTGTGAGTTGAATATTAGAAACCTGCACAAAGGTTGTAAGGGACAGACAACTGGTAACTTGTCCTATAGGGAAATTAGAGATTTAAGTGCACTAAAGTTTTTACAAATCCATGTGTTGAAACTCGACAGAGGAGGTGGACTGGTGATAATGGACACTTCTGACTATATTTCCAGGATGAACGTAGTGCTTAATGGTGGACCATATGAAATTTCAAGTATAAACGAGTTGAATGGGGCATACAGAAAAATCAACTCCTTTATTAACAATTTTTTTATTGAGGGGCTGATTGATTTAGACAGTTTTAACTATTTGTTTATTTTGAACCCCAAAATACCATCTTTATTTGGTGTACCTAAGCTTCACAAAAATGTAAATGATTCCCCAATGAGAGCATTGGTCAATGCTAGGTCTTCTATAACATATGCACGTGCAAAATATGTTGATTGTATTTCGAAGAAATATGTAGCCAAAGAACCACAAATATGTAAAGACTCATGGGCTTTTCTAAATGCAATTACGAATTTTGGCTATCAAGAAAACATGTTCATCACTATAGATGTTGTGGACCTTTATTTTTCGATTCCACATGAGGTGGGTATTAATTGGGTGGTGGAGAGGTTAATACAACACGGTGCAAATGGAAAGGAAGTAAGGTTGTTTCAAGAGTTGATGGACATCATCTTGAATAACAATTATGTAATGTTTGATAATATTATTTACAAACAAGTCATAGGAGTGGCCATGGGTTCTTTGTGTGGAGGGAGCTATGCCAATTTAGTGATGGCCGAATGGGAACATCGTACTATAATGGGAAACACCAGGTTTAAAGAAAAAGTGACGTTTTACACCAGATCCCTTGACAACGCCTTTATTATGTTTAAGGGCTCAGAGGACGAGACACATGGCTTCACAGAATACTTAAACGGCAGCACACCTTTCTTAAAATTTACCTCTGTCTATCATGTGGACACTATCACACATTTAGACGTTGATTTAAGAAAGGATCCCATCAATAAGTGGTACGTAGCTCGTATCCACCGAAAGGCCACATATTCCAATACTATGCTTCACTTTACTAGTTGCCATCCTTTACACCAAAAAAGATCAATGTTGAAAGGTCAACTGGTTAGAGTGGCTAGAATGTCAACCGATGATGGTAGCTTTGTAGATGAATGTGAGAATTTGAAAGGTATGTTTACTAGTTGTGGTTATCCGTTAGGTTTGGTACTTGATTTAGTAAATGAGGTGAAAGAAAAAAGGAGAATAGGATTGTTTAGACCTATCCTTTCTGGCGGGTATACACCTGACCTCAGACACCTGAGTCAAGATGATCAAACACTATTAAATAATGTAGTCAAACAGAATAGAGTGGAAGATCATTCTTTGACTGATGTAAACACAAGTGTCAAACAGTATGGAAGATGTTTTAGCACTATGAACAGTTTAGAGGCTAGACACTTGAGAGATATACTGCACAGAAATTGGAATACATTGCTCACTGAGACGGAACTTATTGGGAAGTTGGGTGAAAGACCAATTGTGATTTTTAGGAAAGGTAGAAACCTTAAGAACATTATGAAAACAGAGTCTAGTACTCCACATAGAACCAATGGCACATTTAAATGTGAGTCATGCAATTATTGCAAATTTATTTCAGCAGGAGCCAATTTTAATATAGGCGGTAGTGAGTTTAGAATAAGGGGTAGGTTTAACTGTGAATCCAAGTCCGTGGTCTACTTGGCTTTATGCCAGTTGTGCCCTGCATTTTATGTGGGGAAGACCGACAGGAAATTAAAAGAAAGGATTTACAAGCACACTTACAATATTAGAAGGAAAAAACAAAATAATGCATTAGCTAAACACTGCGACGAAAACCCCACTCACTGTTTTCTATTTAGAGTTATTGACCAAGTTAAGTTAGAGTTAAAAGGCGGTGCTCACCAACTGTTATTAGAGAAACGCGAAATAATTTGGCAATTGAGGTTAAACTCATACAACCTACCTGGTTTGAATGAGATTACCTCTTTGGCATGTATTTTAAAGCTTAGAAGTTTGTTGCATTACGAAACATTTTTTTATAAATCATTTTATAAATCATTTGACCAATTTTGTAACATTGTTATTACAGTGATTAGCATTAGTATGTTTTTAACATGCATATTTTTAAACAATGATTTTTAATACTTAGTACTTTAGGCAATAGTCAAGTTTAGAGTGTACACATAAGGAATACCTTTTTATACGTACACTTGTTTAATGTATTAGGGGAGTTACTTCACTAATCAGCCTAGTAACGTGCACATTTTGGTTACATTCTATCCTATTTTTGATTGGTTTGAATCAAGTGTAACTGTATTTAAACATGAGCTACATGGTTTCCTCTATATCCTGTGAATTTTCTGAGGAAGTCTACATACTTGGTGTGGACGAAAAGCGTTTAATTTTATAAACCTTGTGGAGGTTTACGTTTAACGTTGATAATTAATAAATTTTGTGGTTCTACGCACGTCTTCCTGGAGCCATATTTGTCTTTCAACGGTTCGTGTTTTGAAATCAGAGCAACCCTAAATTCACAGCAATACTATGATGAGAATTCTGAAATAATGAAATGTTTGAAACAATAAATCCTGAATTATAATCTCTTGCATTGATATTATTTAATCAGTTCATGCAATGAGCAAGTTCCCTGTTGAGTAATTTACTTGATTTAATTAATTCATAATATCTTATAGTCTGGTACATAATATAGTACTGCATGATATATGAACAATTTTAGTGGTTATTGTACTACGTCTGTATGTAAACACACCTTTTTAGTGCGCATTTACTTTCTTTATTATATCAGTGTTTCATTCCCCTTCTTTTTCCTTCACATACACTCTATCTTACAATTAAAATCTCCAGCAAAATTATAGTATTAATCATAACATATTTTCCAATTCATTAAACATTTCCTTTAATTATTTTCATTAGTATAGGCATAAAAACTTCATAGTGTCACAATACAGATATAAAAAAACACGCCAGTATTCTATGTGGCATAACTACATTATAATCACATATCGATATTCCACCTGACATAACTACATTATAATCATAGGATCATAGGATCATAGAAAGTTACTAGGCTATTAGCCCTGAGGCCCTTATAAGCCTAGCCAAGAGTTTAGCCCATGTTTAGACAAGTTGGCCCCCAAAGCCCCTGTCCAGCAGGGACACAGGTGGAATCCCAGGGGTGTATTTTCTGTTTCCCATCCAGTTATCCAGGTTGCTCTTTAAAAGGGCTAATGAGGTACTCTGCTTGATGTGAAGCTGGAGTCTATTCCACAGATGGGGAGTCTCTGGGACACAAATCTGTTCCAACAACAAGTCCTACTGATATCACAGACCAGGTTGAAGTCACGCGTGTGGGTTGGTCAAGGGCAGCTTGACTTGCGGATATGCAGTGGTCCCATCAAGACAGGGTCTGAGGTTGCTTTGTATGCCAGACAGAGGTCACCTCTGAAGAGTCTGCATAAAACTGAGTAGAGGGACAGGGATTTTAGCATGTGTAGGGTAGATGTTCGAGGCCCTGGATTCTCCTGGTGAGGGACCTCTGTGGTCTCTCCAGCTGCTGCATGTGCTTTGCGAGGTACATACCAAAGGGTGGCATTGTACTCAATTGGCTTTATAAGGGAAGAATACAGGGATATTAGGACCTCTTTGTCCCTGGATGAGATACCCTTACTTATGAGGTGGGCCATATAGAAAGCTTTCCATACAACGGAAGCAACATGGTGGTCAAATTTCAGGTCGCTATCAACCTGGGTGCCTAAATCCCTCACTACTGACTGTGTACTTAGGACATTGTTATTAATGTGATAATATGTGGGGATATCACTCTCCCCAAAGGGGATGATGATGCATTTTTGGGCATTCAGCTTGAGGCCGTGTTTCTGACACCAGTCATTTGTTTGAGTGCGACCCTCTTGGAGGATGTCCACATCTCTTCGGGAACTGATGACTATGCCCAGCTTCCAGTCATCTGAAAACTTGGTCAGTCATAGCCCACTGGTTTGGCCTGCACCTCAGAGAAGTATATCCCAAATAACAGAGGCCCCAAGACCGATCCCTGGGGTATGCTGCCCATTATGGGTTCACTGCTTGAGGGAGCTTCTCCTATTTTGATTAGGTGGGTTCTATCAGTGATCCAGTTTGCTACCCATCTGGTAAAATATGGATTGATGCCTAGTTGAGAAAGTTTATCTACTATGCTAGAGTGGGGAATAGTGTTGAAGGTTTTGGCCAGGTCAAGGTAGGTGTGTGCACCATCTTCCCCTTGTCCATGGCTTTGGTGACTGTCTCAAAGAAGTCAACCAGATTTAACAGGCATGACCTCCCCTTGACTAAACCAACTGTGTGGGGTTGAGTGTTTGGAAGTTGCCAGTGTCCCTGTTAGTGAGGTCCATGATAATTCATTCCATGGCCTTGCAGATCAGGCTAGTTAGACTGATGGATCTATAATTTCCTGGATCAGTGGACTCTCCACCTTTGTGTAAAGGGATGACAGTGGCTGTCCTCCACTCAGCTGGGACAAAGATGGTACTCAGGGTTTGGTTGAATAGGGTGCCTAATGGTGCTGCATGTTAATGCCTGAGTTCATGTAGAATGCAGCCTGGGATGTCATCAGGTGCATGAAGGCTGTATTTTTTGCCTTTGAGAGGACAGTGATGACCTGTTCCCTAGAGATAAAGGGTGGGGGATAGGTAGTGGGTATGTCCTGATTTACTGATGGGGGGACAGAGGGGAGAAGTTTTTGCTGGATCTGTCAGTCAGTAGATTAGCTATATGTGCAGCATTTGGGTATGTGGTGTCCTTGACCAGCATTTCTGAAGAGATCTGGGTGCTTCATTTGAGATTGCGGACATATGTGAAGAAGGCCTTATGATTGTCTCTAGTAGATATGGTCAATCTGGACTTGAAGCTGCCTTTGAAGAATTTCACTAGTGCTCTTATTTGCTTGTTCAGGCTAAGGAGAAATTGCTTCCAATTGGGCACCTGCTCCTTCTTGATCCCGGACAGCAATTTTTTTCTTTTGTTATAGAGTTTATTTATTGCAGATGTCCACCAGACAGGTTTACTCTTCCTTGCGGAGAATGATTTTGTCCTGTCAGGTTGATATTCCATCTGGCATAACTACATTATAATCATGTCAGTAGTCTACCTGCCATAACTACAGTATAAGTACATCTCAATATCCCATGTGGCATAACTACATTATAATCTCATGTCAATATTTCCCCAGGCATAACTACAGTATAATCACATGTCGGTATTCCACCTGGCATTACTGCATTATAAACACGTCAGTATTCTACTTGGTATAACTACATTATAATCAAATGTCAATATACCACCTGGCATAACTACATTATAATCATATGTCAATATTCCACCTGATATAACTACAGTATAATCTTCAGCTTTCAAATGAATATTCTCGTGTAACGGTATGACAACACCTGAGTACTTCACAAGCCCAAAGCATGAAAACACAATTTCACCACAAAGGTTTTCAGATTTATTTATTTCCTGTTCAATAATATGTCTTGTATCTTGCAAATAAGAAATATCCACTTTTTATCTTTTTACCCAAGATGAAACCATGTATCTTCTTACAAATCTTATACCATTCACATTTATAGGTTATACATCGGTTTTGTTTTTTTTAACATTTGGGTTTAGGTTTTGCTTACACAGTGCCTTTCATTTTTTTTTTCTAGTGCTAACTTTATATCATATTGCATCTTCATTTTCTGTATCCCTTTCTTCCTCAGCGATATTGTGTTCCTCAGCTTCAGAATGTAAAAAATATTTACTTTGTGTTTTCACACCTTAAATACTATCACACATCACATGTATTTACATTGTTCTTATCTTTCTCCCTTGTTATTATTGTTAAACAGTATTGTATCAAATGCCCTACAGTATATAGTAGTGCATCCTCCATGATATCTAACATCAGTACTTGAGTAGTGATATCCAGTACTGGAATGGATAACCTGCCCAGTACATCAGTATTATCACAATAATTTCTTGGTCTGTAGGCAGTCTTATAGTTACAGGCTCTTAGAAAGATGTCCTAATGTTGTAATTTTACAGAATTTTACTTGGAACAGGTTTGCTATCATTAAAGGAAGTAATCACTGTGTGTACAGTATAAACATGATTGAAAGTATGAAATCTTTGGACTTCAAACATTATGGTTAATAATTCCTCATCTAATTAATAGTTTTTCCTCAATCAGGCATTCCTCATCTAATTGTTAATAGTTTTTTTCTCAATCAGGCATTTGCATTTGAGATAAATAAAAAAATGTTTTGTGCTTCCATCGGGCACTGTGTGAGAAAATACAGATCTTTTACTATAAATAAAAATTTCACAGGTAAGGATTAACTCTCTGACAGCAGAATAAAGATCAGGGACATCAACAGATTATACTAAATTTTTTGAACTACAAAATGCGTTATCTTGTTTTTGTCATCAAGGCCAATGTACATCTTTGCAT